>NC_034601.1:18211333-18219318 GCF_900095145.1 Mus pahari
CCCTCCCTCCCTCCGTCTCTCTGTCTTCCTGCCTATGGACCAGTGCCTGTCTACATGCCACCATGCTCCCTGCCATAATGATAATGAACTAAGCCTCTGGAAGCCAATTGAAGGCTTTTTAAAACTAAGAGCTGCCTTGGTCATGGTGTCTCTTCACAGCAAAAGAACAGTGACTAAGACAAGCTCAAATATCCCAAATAAATTCACTGCAGAATTCCACCAAACCTATAGGAAAAAGGGCAATATTTCTCAAAGTAGTCCATAAAATAACTTCTTGAAAATAAAGTCAGTATTGACCTACTACTAGCACCAAAGTCACAGCAAAGAAAAGATGATGATGATGATGATAATAATAATAATAAAAAGATAAAAGCAAAGCAAGGATAATAAAAAAAAATTAAAAAAAGATTTAAAAAAGATTATAGACCTATCTCCCTAATGAACATGAATGTAAAAATTCTCAATACAACACTTGCAAGCCAGGCTTGAGAGATGGCTCAGAGGATAAGAATATTTCCTGTTCTTCTAGGGGACCTGGATCTGATTCCTAGCATCTACATGGCTGCTCTCATCAACTTCAGTTCCAAGGGATTCTTCACCCTCTTCTGGCCTTCTTGAGAAACAGGCATGCACTAGGTTACATGCAGGCAAAGCACCCATGCACATCAAAATAAACCTCCTTTTTCTTTCTAATTACGAAAGAGGTTTTGGCAAAACATCAATGTCTGTTCCAGCACTATTCACAATAGCTAAGTTACAGGATGGGCTTAGGAGTTCAACAACAGGAGAATAAAGAAAATGTGGCTTATGTACGATGCTTTCTTCTTAACCACAGAAAATGCAGTGATAGGACGCGAAAGATGGCTTAACCATTAAAGGCTAGGCTCACAAGCAAAAATTTAATAATGCAATTTTGTTGTATACAGGAAAATGGATATAACTGGAGATAACTATCTTAAGGAAATTAAGTCAGTCTCAGAAAAACAAATACATGTTTTATCTCAATGTGTGGTTCCTAGATTTTATATAGGTACTTAAAATCACATATGTGTATATGGCAAAGCCAAACCACCTAGAGAAACAAAAGGAATAATGGCACAGAGAAAAAGGTAAGAGAATATATACATTATACAGTTTGACTATACAAGAAAGTACCATATACAATGAATATACACAATGAAAACTTTTTAAAAGGAAGGGAGTTGGTTATTCTGGAACATGCTTAAAAGATATTTATAATAGGTGAGGATATATATATCGTTAAATTAGCTTTGTAACTTACCATAGACTTAGCATTTTACTTTGAGTGCAATGAAAAGCCACTAAAGAGTAGGATGATTTGACATAGTTTTTAAAAAGCGGGAGGGCGCTGGGGATGGTTCAGTCCATAAAGCTTGTCACTTACTTGCCATACGAATAGGGGGCCTTGAATTCCGCCCATTGTAGCCACTGCAACAACAACGTCCTGAATTCCCAGCGCCCAAGAGACAGAGACAGGATCTCGAGCGCCTGGGTCCACCAGCCTAGTCTAATCTGTGATCTCCAGGTTCCCTAGTGCGCTCACGAGTGCACACAATCATAGGGTGGAGGGCAGAAGAACTTTAAAATAGTGTATCAAGATATGAAGTTTGGAGGCAGGAAGATCGGTTATGAGACCTTTGCAAACAGGAGATAATTATGTCTCAGAGGTGGAGCTATAGTGGACATGCACACATTACGGTTCACTGATAAAGATAAATAAATAATAATAATAATAAATAGGTTATGCAGGAAGCTAAGCTGAGAAGCTGCCCCAAACAACTAGTAGTCTGAAGTAAACAAAACTGGAGAAAAAAAACTACCAATGAACAAGCTCTAATGCCTTTTATTGATTGCATGCTTGCTGTGTGCAATTCTGCTAAGAAACTTGCAGGGAAAAAAAAAAGTTTAATTAATTGCCAACACTGCCAGAGAGCGCTTTGCCTTAGTTTTGTAGAAAACAGGTTCGAAAGTGGGGTGGGGATGGGGCTGCCTCACCGCTACGGAGTGCTGGAAGCCGAATCTGAACTTAAGTCGGTCTCCACGGCGGCGTCTCTACAGGGTACCAGGTCCCTCTTCTCCACGAGAGCGAGGCTGTAATGAGTTAGAACTGGGAGAGCCTATCCCCAGGCAAGACGCCCCACGTACTTTGACACCTCCTGGGGTTGCACTTCGGGGAGCTCTCGCGAGTCACGTGTGCACATGGCGTCGTTTCCAGACTGGTAACCACCAGTCGGACCTCTCTCAAGCAATTGGTCGGGATCGGGAAGGAGCCTCGCGATTGGTGGACATTCGGGTTTCCTACAGCAGCGCGCTCTTTCTCGCCACCTAACTCTCTCCGGTTCTCAGGCGCTTCCGGGCGGCGCGAACCACTGACGTTCTCTCTTCCCATTGGCCGGCGGCCACGACGGCCGTTCTGCTGTCTGATTGGCTACCCGTGCCGCCTCGGAGGTGAAGTGTACCGCGCCGATTGGCTGCGGAGTGGCGGCCGCGTGTGATGTCCCCGGCGGCGATTGGCCCACGCCTGGCTGCTCGCCGGCTCTGGGGCTCCCGGAAAGTGGCTGCTGAGGAAGGGGCGCGCTACCTGTCGCCGCGGCCCGGCAAGAGAGAGACCCCGGCGTGAGGCGGCCTCCCTGGGCCGGAAGGGCTGGACAGCCGACGCAGCGGCACCGGAGGCTGAGAGGGTAGGACCAGGGGACACCATGGCCCCGCAGAACCTGAGCACCTTCTGCCTGTTGCTGCTGTACCTCATCGGGACTGTGATCGCCGGGTGAGGAAGGGGGCTCCCGCGTGTGCAGCAAGGGGCCGAGGGGCGGCCCTTGCTGAGAAGGACGCGGGTGGCATGGAGGAGTGAGGGAGGGGCACTGCCGGGTCGAGGGACAAGGAGGTAGTGTGGGCCAGGCTGGCGGTGCAGGGCCAGGTTTCCCCCAAGAAGAGCGGGGCTTGGTTGCAGAGCCAAATACCACGTTTGGGGATTGGAGGGAGTTAAGTGGCTGTGAGCAGAAGAAGGGACGCGGACGTCTGAGGGATGGGGCTCTTGATGGAAATGAAGGAAGCGAGTGTACGGCTGGGATTGAGATTATGGATACGTCCTTGAGTTCCAGAGTGGGACTGTGGGTTACCCAGTTTGCGACAAGCCTCCGAGAGGCTGACACTGAAGTGGGTGGGCCATGATGCCATGTCAGATGAGGAGAGCAAGGAAGGAAGCCAAGCTCAGACTGAAGAAAGTTAGCTTGAGAAAGCAGCAAGGCACTTTAGAGAGTCTTTGAACTTCCCACCTTCTTGGGCTAACGAACCTGAGCTGTCTCTCACCATGGTTCTTTCTTGAGCTGGATGGTATGAGTGAGAACAGTTCTCTAACAGGCAATAGAAACTGGGATTCTAGTCTCATGCCACTCTTAGGAATCCTACAAGCTTGACAGAACTGTGTCAATTTCCTGAAATCAGGGATAACTGTGCCAACCTTCAGGGAGAAAGAGCAGGCTTAGAGTTTCTCCCAGCATTTAAATGCACGACCCTATAGATCGGATGACTTAGGATATGGTATATTGGACTTGTGTTCTAGAATGCCTGCACCCTCAATCCCTGCTTTGGGCTGATGAAAATAGGTGGGTCCGAACTCAAGGTCATTTTCAGCTACCAAGTGAGTTCCAGGCTTGCCTGGCCTATATCACACACTATTTCAAACACATAAGTAACTGCAGAAATAAAAACACACCAAAAGCTCGTAGATGTCAGATTCTGACAATTTCTAGGTTGTTCACAACGGGAAACTCATGCTTAGCATAGCTTTTAAAGTTATTTTCTTTATGGTTTTGGTTTGGTTTTGGTTTTGGTTTTATTTTTTGCTTAAATCTTATCATTTCTTCCTTGTGACATACTTTAAATTTCTCAAAGTTAACATTTCTTACATGCGCTTTATTGTTTTTTTTTCTTTGATTAAACCAGAGTATTCAAGGTATTTACTAAAACATCAACATGCAATTTTGCATGTAGGAGCTGAGGTATGCTGGTCTCCAACTCAATATGTAGCTGACGATAACGTTGAACTCCTTCCTGATCCTTCAGTCTCCACTTCCCAAGTGTTAGAATTGCAGGCATGAATGACCATTCCTGGCAATTACTAATATTTTTAATACTATAGTCATTCATAAAGCAGCCTCTGGGGAAAATAATGGTGACACTGAACTATATCAGCCCCATTCTTTTTTTCTTGTATTTTTCTGAGCTGTCATTTAACCTTTTCCCTCTTAAATCCTTCATTTATTCTCTGACAGTTTCATACACACACCTATCCACAACTCCTTGCTCCACCCACACACATACTTGCCCTGGGCACATCCCAATATGTTCCCTTCCTAACTTCATGTAACTCTCTGAGTCCAGTTAGTTAGTGCTGCCTTCTGACACGGTGACTAATTGTATTGGCTCGCTCATGTAGGTCTTGTTCACGTAACTGTAGCTTGAGTGAATTCATGAATACCATTTGCAGAAGACAGAATTTTACAACACTCCTTCCCATCCTCTGCGTTTACATTCTTTCTGTACCCCCTTCCCCTGAACCCTGGGGAGTGTGGGAGAGGGGTGGAAGGTTGAAATACTGTTCCATTTAAGATGGATGTCTCAATTACTCACTCACTTACTCTCCGTGCTCTGGACAGCCATGCTGATGCATTAACTACCGCCCCTGTAGAAAGAGGTCTCTCTGTCCCAAGAGGAGAGTGGCATGGATATAACCTTATATCCGTGAATATAACATATATGTACATATGTAACATGTTAATATAACATACTTACATGTTGTATCATAGATTATATTTATATGTTATATCATATATTTCCATATATTCATATATAATCTATGGACATAACTTAAATATTTACAAGGCAGTTTGACAACATGTCTATTTAACGAAACAACAGTAATAAGTTCGTCCCTAGAGGCAGGCAGATCTCTGTGTTTGAGGCCAGCCTAGTCTACAGAGTGAATTCCAGTAATGGCAGGGCTACAGAAAAACCCTGTATTGAAAAACAGAACAACAACAAAACAGTATATAGTTGAGCTGGATATGGTTTTGTGTGCCTATAAATTCAGCATTTGAGAGGTAGAGGCGGGAGGATCAGTTGAGAACAAACTTCAGATACACACTGAGCTCACGGCCAGTCTGAGCTACATGAGGCCCGTCTAAGAAAACCAACTGAGAAACCTAACAATGATTAAAATAGCTAAATAACTTTGCAGAAGTGTGACTAGGAGTTTATAAAAATAAGGCTAAGTGCTAGGATTCATGAATCTAGGACTTAATGAATTTAAGGCAGGCACTCTGAGCCACGTGCCAGACCATAAAATGTATTTTTAAATATTCTGTCTTGGTTCCCCAGTGCATTTTCCCATACATTTTAAAATTAGCCCCCATACTGTGTCAGTGACTATTTTATGACTTCCCTAGCCCCATTGTTGAGGTAATGTTTTCAGTTTCTATTCTAGTTTCAGATTCAAATTCTAGTGGTTAAACTTCTGGCAAAAAGAGTAGATGTGAGCATTCTTGCACATTCACCTCTTAGAGGATGTTTATTGGTCTCTTTAGTGAGCCGGAGGTGGCCCTTGCCTGGAATGCTTTGTATAGTCTTACTCTAGCTTTCTATTAACACTTCTTGTAGAGAAAGAACCCTTTTATGGCTGATTCCAGCATAGCTCCTGGCAATATTCTCTATTTTGTGTTCCAGTTTATATCATATGCATAGTCTCAGCTTCAATGATACAGAGAGGCTCCTGAATGTGGACTTTAGAAGATGTCTATCATAAAGACTTGATCTCGGCAAATTAGTGAAGTTACTAGCAGTGAATGCATGAAATGTATTTTTTCTCTTCCAGCAAGATACACCATAATCCTTACATCCAGATGCATGCTACCTTTCCTTCAGGGTTATTATTTGGAGTTTCCTTAATCTTTATTTTAACTCCTTAGGTCCATTTTTAATGTTTCCAAAGTGCTACTGTTTAGGACATTTATGTAACGTGAATAGGGATAGCTATCTTTTGAAATTATTTGACCCTTAGAGTCAAAAGTCACTGGGGTGAGGCTGGAGAGATGGCTCAGCAGGTAAGGGCACTTGCTGCTCTTAGTGGAAGACCCCAGCACCCACGTGTAACTGGGTTACACAGCCACCTTGACAGATCCAGGGGAGCCAGCTTTAATTGACACCAAGGGTACACACACCCACACACAAGCACACACATATTATGCTCACAATTAAAAATAAAATAAATTCTTCTTTTAAAAAGTATTTGGAGCCATTATAGGGAGTAAAGAGGGATTGATTGGATTGTTTAGTTGTTAGCTGGAAATAGCATGGAGCCATAAAACATAGGAATAGTTTCTTTGCTGAAGGTAATTCTAAACGAAGACTGCCACCAGTCCTTCACATAGTGTTGAATTGCCTCCAAATCATAGTCCCATTGTGATCATTTCAGTGCCTACGACTGTAAATTCTGGTATATCCCGTTTTTGTTCATTGTTTTATATATGTGCACCTGTCACATACACCTTTGTCTTTATCCTTACATGCTCATATAATTGGACCTAAATGGAAAGGGGGAGAATGTGATACATCCTGGGAGATAACTGAGCTGTTGGGAGCACTTGCCATTCTTACAGAGGACTTCAGTTCCCAGGACCCACATCAGGCAACTTTCACATGGAGACAAACAGGCACAAACACATACACATAATTTTTTTTAATGTAATAGGGATCTAGAGAGATGGCTTGAACAAACACATTAAAAAAAAAAAAAAAAAAAAAAAAAAGACTCACCCCTCCCCTCCCCAAGGGAAGAGCTGTTGACAGTTAATGGTTTCTGGGTGGGGGGAGTCAATTTTCTTTAGGGATGCAGGCACTGGTAGGTTCCAGGCTCCAGTAAATATCTCCCCGCCCACACTCATGTAAGTCTCCCTAATTCAGCTCAGTGGGTCACAAATACATTATATGAAAGTTGGGTGGGGCGCTTGTTGGGAAGAAGGAGGGGCTCAGTGTGAGTAGGGCTATGAGAAAAGGTAAAGGAGAGGGTAAAGGAGTCAGGTGGAAATGACCAAAGAATAAAAAAATCAAATTAAAAATTGTAATAGAGAAAGAACTCTTTAATGAAATCTTACCTGTCCATCCCCTCAGGCGAGATTTCTATAAGATCTTGGGGGTGCCTCGAAGTGCCTCCATAAAGGACATTAAAAAGGCCTACAGGAAACTGGCCCTGCAGCTTCACCCTGACCGGAACCCGGATGACCCCCAAGCCCAGGAGAAATTCCAGGATCTAGGTGCTGCTTATGAGGTGAGTCATGAAAACAAACAAACAAACAAAAAAAAACGGGAACACCACCAGGGGATGTGGAAAAGACCAGCATCCGGGGAAACCTCCCTCTGGTCATTTCTGTTTGAAAGCAGATAGTATGGAAGTGAAAACTGTTTGTGTACCCGGACTGTACGGTCCTTATCCACAGACTCCATTTCCTGCCTTAGTAAAGATGTTTTTATTTATGTGTGTGTGCCAGGTATGCGTGGGTGCCCTCAGACCCTAAAAGAGGTACCAGCTTTCCTGCTGGAGTTAGAGGTGATTGTGAGCTGCCTAATGTGGGTGCTAAGAACCAAACTCTGGTCCTCTGCAAGAGAAGCAAGCCTTCTTAATGGCTGAGCCACCTTGCCAGCCCCTCCCACAGAAATTCTTAACTGGGACCATGTGTAAACCTGAGTGAGTTGGTAGCCCCTAAAGTGACATATAACATTTTATTTTTTATGAAGTACAGATTTCATATTTTGTACCGTTTCCCATGAATATTATCATTATTTCCTAGAAACCCAATACTCAAAAATACTTTCTAAGAAAGCTGCATTTGCACTCTTTTTTCAGTGCTTTGCAATACACATGTGCCTTTTTTTCTTTTCTTTCTTTCTTTCTTTTTTTTTTTTTTTTT
>NC_034601.1:18219354-18254264 GCF_900095145.1 Mus pahari
TTTTTTTTTTTTTTTTTTTTTTTTTTTTTTTTTTTTTTTTTTTTTGACAAGGAAGGCCTCACTGTGTAGTTCTGGCCATCCTGAAACTCAGTATGTAGACCACGCTGGCCTCAGCACACCTGGCTTTGTGTGCTACTGTCCTTGATAATGAGTGGTCTTTATCCATGACCTGGACAGGCCTAGCATGTGAAACTGAAGTTTATTTGACCCTAACTACCTCTGTGACATTGTTGATTTTCTTTTTCCTTGTATCAATCAAGCCTGTTTGCCTTTCTCCCAGGTAAATTAGTGTGCACAAATCAGAATATTAATAGAATACAAAGACTCTAGGAAACAAAGGGTTTTTTTTTTTTCCTCTGCTGAAGCAAGATTGATTACTGTTAGCATTTTAGCTAGTTGAAAATCTGCAGGTTAGTTGACTAATCAACAACCTGCCCCACCCCCCACCCTCACTTAAAGTAGGCTCAGTGTTGTAGAAAGTACCTGTGAAAGTGAGCTAAATGTTATCCCTTTAGCTCAGGGCTTAAACTTAGCCTGAGCTTCAGAGTGAGGAGTTTGCAGATGTCCAAAGGAAGAGTTAACACTCTCTAGTTTTCAGAAGTACCTATGTGTGCATATGCTTCATATGTGCATGTGCTTCAGGTTTCTAAGATAAAAGCACTCTTTGATATTTTCTTTTCAACCTTTATTTTTATTATTTGTGCATAATAATATGCATATTGTGTGTGCATGTGAGCCCAGAAGGTGCCCGCAGAGGCCCAGAGGCATCCGATGCCTCCAGAGCTGTGAGCCACCCAACGTGGGTGCTAGCAATCAGTCTTGGGTCCTCTGCAAGGGCAGTATGAGCTCTTAACTACTAACCATCTATTCAGCTCCTGTTTTGTTTTGTTTTGCTTCTTAATAAACTGTTTTGTTTTGTTGTGTTTTTTTATATAGGTGAACATTTTGCTTGCTTGTCTGTAGATACACTTTTGTTCATGCCTCTTGGCCATGGAAATCAGAAGAGGGCATTGAATTCTCCTGGAACTGGAATTATGGATGTTTGTGAGCTGCCATATGGGTTCTGGGAATCAGATCCAGGTCCTCTACAAGAGCAACAAATGCTTTAGCATCTGAGCCATCTTTCTAGCCCTTTTTAAAATTTAAGTTTTAAACTTAACAGAAAGTGTGGATTTCATTGTGGGAATTTCATACATAAATACTTTATACTTAGTTTTTATTGGTCCCCTATATACATTTTTTCTTCTTGCACATTGAAGGCAAATTTTTACATGCTTAGAAACTAATTTTTTTCTTATGTTCTTTGGATCATACAAACATTATGCAAAGTTCTTTCAGGCAGTAAAATTGACTTGAAGGTACATTTATAGAGTAGTGTTTATTGATATTCTTCTCAACAGTTTGAACTCAAGACATCACAAACAGACACTTCAAGGCAGACAGCACTCTTCTACAAATGGATTTCTAAACATACGAAAGCATGAAAAAAAAAAAAACACAACAGTATGAAAACACAGCTGTGGAAACAGCTCTGGATTTTTCTTCAGGGCCATGATCCTGTTGTTATGGCGCGCCAGACATCTCTGTACAGTGTGTGCAGGGTCGGGGAGAGGCAACTGTTTTTAAGACAGTAATTTAGTGCATTTGTTACTAGTGATGGCCTGTCAGGGGTATATTCTAGTTTATAGTTTAGTGACATAGTACTGCACAGAGCTTACAGAATAACCCCTGGAATTAAATTACCTAGAAAACCAACTTGAGCAGTCAGTCTCCCTTCTTTCCTGGTACCTTCGTGACCTTCACGGTCCCATGTTTAAATTCAGTTTTTAAAGCACTCAATCAGATTTGACAACTTGTAGTTGAAAGGATGAGTTGGGCAGTGCCCCAAAGAATCCAGTCTGCTCTAACAGCCTCTCAGACATGTGCACATGTCCAGACTCCTTCTCAGGAGGACAAGAACATGAGTTTGAGGCCAGCCTGGGCTACATTTGAAAGTCTAGGCTAGCCTGGGTCACATAGCAAGGCCTTAGCTCAAAAATTCCAAACAAACAAACAGAACTAACCACTTGAAACAAACCTTAATACCACACACAATGAAAATCACACTCTCTGGGAAGCTTTAGAAAACAGCTGGAAATGTGAATGTACTTCAACTGACTTAGAGTATGACATTTTCTCCACTGGCATTTATCCCCAGGTTCTGTCAGATAGCGAAAAACGAAAACAGTATGATACTTACGGTGAAGAAGGCTTGAAAGATGGCCATCAGAGCTCCCACGGGGACATTTTTTCACAGTAAGTAATTTGCCCATTTGCAGAGTATTACATCCTGGGACTGGACCACTGGGCACTAACTGAATTGCTCTTGGAAGCAGAGGGCAGAGTTGCTTCTCTGTCATCCTGTGGACAGGAGAGGGGTGGCTATGACAGGCACCGTCAGAGAAGGAGTTCATAGGGTCTCTTCATCTCCTGTCACGCTTGGCTTACTGGGAATTAGGGATAGCTGCAATGCTAATAAGTACGTCTCCTCACTTTGAACCCCTCCTTGTTAGACATTTGAATCTCCATACATCATAATGTCTTATCCAGGAGATCTACTCCAGAGTTCAGCTCTGTAATTATAAACAGAAAAATGTTTGAGTCTGCACTTGTATGCCATGAACATCCATGTCTTCAGATTCTCAAAAGGCTTCTAGAGCCTCCCCTCAAGTAAGAGTGCAGTTACAAACAATACCTCTGTCCATTGAGCTGTCGGGGAAGAGCCTCTCCCCTGCTCATCAGAATGACACTAGGCTGCTCTGCCTTCTCTTCAGTAGAAGGCTCAGGTACGACTGAAAAACACGTCTTTATCCATCTCACAGTCGTTCTTCTGTACCTTCAAACATTAATTTTGACCTGTGCAGGCCAGGACTTACTGTTCCCTAAGGACGGGAACTGTCCTGAGGTTTTGTTTTTCAACTTTAAACACATGCCCAAGGTTTTTGTAGAGCGGTAGCTTCTTCATCAAGGCTAATGATCTCTAAAGAGCAGACATAGTGAGCACACGCAATACATTCAAGGTGTTCGGGATTGACCTTAAGGAATTTCTTAAATTAGCCTGGGCATGGTTTACACACCTTTACTCCTAGGCAAAGGCAGGTAGATCTCTGAGTTTGAGTCCAGAGAGGTCTATAGAGCAAGTTCCAGGATAGCCAGGGATATATAGAGAAGTCCTGTCTTAACAAACAGACAAACAAAGAAGTTCCTTACATTAACCAAAATGTCTGAATTGCACCAAATTGTGTACATTATACCCCTTTTTAATATGTCTATAATATCTGGATTTCCCTCAGTATTTGAATGGATTATTCCATTGCTTGAGTCCAACATTGAATCCTTTGATCTGTGCATTAGTGTCTGGCTGTTATGTATGGAACATATTGTATTAAACAGTAATTGGGGGGGGGGGGCAGCAACCTGTAAATTAAATTATGTAAATTAAAATCTGTATTATATTTGGATCTAGTATATTAAAAAATGTCTGTTTTGTGTAGTGTGCTGGCAGGAACAATATTTTATCAAGGGGAAGAAAATCAACAATTGTGAGACTTAGGATCCGAGTCCTTTCTCCTGATGAATTTGCCTGTATCCACAGCTTCTTTGGAGATTTTGGCTTCATGTTTGGAGGGACTCCTCGTCAACAGGACAGGAATATTCCAAGAGGAAGTGATATCATAGTAGATCTAGAAGTCACTTTGGAAGAAGTGTACGCAGGAAATTTTGTGGAAGTAAGTTCACACAATACACCTACCTGTACTGACCCGCAGAACTCGTACTTTTGACCACAAATCAGAGATTTTCAAGTGCTTTGTCTTTTAGAGTATGAGAGGGAGTGGCTGACACATAGTTGAAATCATCAGAATCCTTAGTTCATAGTAGTCACAAACTGAACTCACTATCCCAAAGAGTCCTATACGTGAACATTGCTGTACTTACTCTAGTTACATGTGAGCAAGGATGCCTTCTTCATGGATATGTGTGAAAGCAGAACTGCTGGGTTGGGTCAACGTATTTATGCTCTACACAAAAGTGCCATAGTATGTTTGAAATTGTCCAAGCCAACAGTCAACATGCCATGGCAGTTCATGTTTGCTCCACCCCTGTCCATATAGAATAGTCCCTGTTCTCTCTTAGTTATTATGTGGGTATGGGATTACTGTGGTCTTGGTTTATGCTTCTTAATTTCCAACTAGGCTAAGCTCCCTTTCATTGGCCCTGTTTGTTTCTTCTTGTGAGATGCCACTTCACCATGTGCCCCGCTTTGTCTATCTCTTGTTGATTTCTGAGACTGCTTCATTTTTGCTTTTAAGTTTTGTGAGCCGTAATGCAGATATAGCTATCCATTTATAATATAACTTGTCTTTACACGGTATTTAAGATTTATTTTAATTAGTACAAGTGTTCATTTTAATGTGAAAAAGTCTGATCTTTGTTAATTTTAAAAGTCTGCTCTAAAATGAGAAAGCTCTTCTGTGTTCTCTGGTAAAATTGGGCTTTCTTTCTTTCACCTGAGGTTGTCTTTCTGTAACATTTGGAATGGACTTTGCAGCTAGGCTGCACGCTTTCAAACCGTGTCCTCTCACTTAACTGAATATGCTGCTGGTTCCTCACTGTACATGAGAAGAGTGAGAGCTCCCTACAGAGCTGTGGTCAGTTGGCTGTGTGCACGTCTAAAGGCATGCCATCAGTGCTGCAATCAGATGGCTATGTGCATTTGTAAGGCATGTAAGCACTTGTCTCGGGGTTTTCTCCAAGTGCTTATGTCACTTCCCTACGTGAGCTCATCGCCATGAGACATTATGTATATCTGTATAGGTGTGTGTGCACATGCGTGCAGGTGTTCAGAGCAGTGGATATAAGTAGTGGAAATGGAACTCAGTCCTCTACAAGAGCAAGATGTGCTCTTAACCAGCATCTGTCCTGCCCCAAAATACTTCTTTTGGTTTTGTTTTTTGGGATGAGGATAATAGCCCAGGCTGGCCACAAATTCACCATGTTCCCGAGGACATGACTATGAATGTGTCTGAATGGTGACAATGCTGGGGATTAGTCCTGGACTGGGTTGCCTAAAACAGAAAGAGGTGGTCTGGGAAAACTGCTCACAGAACTGGGAGATAACCACACGGCAGCTTTTGAGTGCCATGGCTGTTCTCTGGGGGTGGGGGTGGGGGGGGTGCTTTACACAACTCAGATTTCTCAACAGCATAATCATCCTGTGAACTGCTTCAAGTCAGCGGCCCTGGCGTGTCTTGGAGATGCTGGTATTAATACCTAGTTCTAAGTCAGGGGCCCTGGCGTGTCTTGGAGATGCTGGTATTAATACCTAGTTCTAAGTCAGGGGCCCTGGCGTGTCTTGGAGATGCTGGTATTAATACCTAGTTCTAAGTCAGGGGCCCTGGCGTGTCTTGGAGATGCTGGTATTAATACCTAGTTTTAGTCTCTTCTTCTCTGCTCTCCTTTCCTACAGCTTCAGACTGAGATCAGAGTCATTTAAATAGACACTTGCTTCCACCCTGTGTGAAGGTTGATTTGTACCCCAGAGAGGAAAACTAAAGACTGTTTCATGTGTTCTTAGGTGGTTAGAAACAAGCCTGTGGCCAGGCAGGCTCCTGGCAAACGGAAATGCAACTGTCGGCAAGAGATGAGAACCACACAGCTGGGACCGGGACGCTTCCAAATGACCCAGGAAGTGGTTTGTGACGAGTGCCCTAATGTCAAGTAAGTGAAAGGCCCTCAGTGTTTGTCTTGTGTCTACATGTGACAGATGTTTGTTTCCCTCCAGTTCTGACCTCAAGCACAAACCTTTATGTCTGTGTGATGCGGAGTCACTCTGCTCTGAGTGTTAGCATCTGGATGCTCTAAACAGGCCCAGATAGCCTTGGCGAATAGCACAGTGGGCTGTCCAAGAAAAGGCTCTCAAGGACCACAGAGGTGGAGCTGATTTATCTGGGCTTCCCTTACTATTCTCTTTCCCCTTTTGTCTCAGACTAGTGAATGAAGAACGAACACTAGAAGTGGAAATAGAGCCTGGGGTGCGAGATGGCATGGAGTACCCCTTTATTGGAGAAGGTGAGATGCTGGTGTTATCAGGGCTCCCTTCTGCCTTATCCCATAACCTAACGGCTACGTGGTATGTGGGGGGAGTGGAGGCATTGCCTTCCCAGACAGACATGACAGAGACATTGCCTGAGGCAGTGGATTTAAAAGTCACTAGAAGTGACACACAAATACGTGTTCAGCTTGTGTAACTTCTGTTCTTTGGATTGTCCTGACCAGGTGAGCCGCATGTGGATGGGGAACCTGGAGACTTACGGTTCCGAATCAAAGTTGTCAAGTAAGTGCCAGCTAGGAGAGGACTCCCAGCCTTGCTTTTGCTTGAGTGATTACAGGGGTAGTGAGTTCTCCCTTTGTCTTCTGTTTTATGCCTACAATACCATAGTCATTGATTCTAACTCTGCAATAGTACTGAAAATAGGAGGTGATGCCCTGGCCCTGAGCCCCAGTTGTTTACTTAGGACTTATAAATTCAAAAGTTGCTGGAAGGAAAGACAGGTGAGAATCGAAGAGAGAACTGAGGGCTGATGGGCAGTTGCCCAGTGTGGGTCCTGCTGGCTGCCACGCCTGCCGTGCCTTCCAGGTGGCTCAGACACATGGCAGATCAGTAGTAGTTCAAGATCATCTAGCTTGGGATGTGATATATCTTATCTTGAAACAAACAAACAAACCACAAGAAATGAAAAGAGCTGTGCGTGAGAGGCAGCCTGCAATAGGAATTAAAGCATGCTGCCCTTGTTTCCCATAAAAAGGCCATTCAGTCATATGAATCCTCAGCCTCTGCTTTCATGGGCTTCCCTCCAGTGTGGAGTGCTGCTTACACCCAGCACTTTCCATCTGACTACTCTCTCTTATTAACTGGTTAGAAACCAGTAAGAGGTCTGTGTTTGGGCCTCATTGAAGCATTGTTCCCACCAGATGATAGAGAACTGGCTCCTCTTCCCGGGGTTCCCCCTCTGGCACTCTGCATTGGGTCATCCTTTCTTGCATGCCTTGTCTCCCTCAGAGCTTCCCTGAGGAACTAGAACAGTTGTGTTCCCTCAGTAAACCTGATACCTTTGATAAGGTGGAGATAGGGAGTTGAGAGGTAGGAGCTCACTTTGTAGCCAGGCTGGCCTTGAAGTCAGTGGTCTCACCTTATCTGTAAGTTGGGAAATCACAGAAAACCCAGCCAAGCATGGTCTTTCTTTTCTATAACCTAATGATTAATGCTTTTTCCTTATATATGTGTGCTTGTGCTAATTGTAAGGTACTGAGGAATCGAGTTCAGTAAGACTGACACAGCTCTGTAATCTCAGAAATGCCATATGAAAGAATGGTGTTCGTCTGTCTCCAGGATTTCTCTAGCACTATAAACCCTGATGGATTTTTCCTTTTCCTGCTTAGGCACCGGATATTTGAGAGGAGAGGGGATGACCTGTACACGAATGTGACCGTCTCACTGGTCGAGGCTCTGGTTGGCTTTGAGATGGACATAACTCACCTGGATGGTCACAAGGTAAGCACCCCTCCCTCCCGGCTTGGTAGCCATGTGCTCTTGGGTCATCAGAGCCAGAGGCCATCTCACTGTCCTCTCCCTGCTGCTGAGCCTCCAGCTGTATTTTTAAGTCTCTCTGTGTCTGTCAGCCCTTACCTTTCTTTTCTGCTGAGCTGTGACACCACTAATTGTCCCCAGTGCCCAGTAGAAGCTGTGTGATGGACTCTGTGTGTCTGTCCTCCTCCACTGCTCCTTTTGCTTTCCAGGTCCACATTTCCCGGGACAAGATCACCAGGCCGGGAGCCAAGCTGTGGAAGAAAGGGGAAGGGCTGCCCAACTTTGATAACAATAACATCAAGGGCTCTTTGATAATCACTTTTGATGTGGACTTTCCAAAAGAACAGCTGACAGAGGAAGCAAAAGAAGGTACGGGGTGTGCGTGTGGGTGTGTATGTGTGCGCACACACATGTGCATGGTGTGGGATGACTGTCTGAATGGAGAATAGCAAAACCCTTTGGAGCCGGGAGACATGGCTGCAGGCCTTCTCTGCAAAGCAAAGAAGCCCCACTGTCACTGTGCTCACCGAGGGCTCTGTGAGCTGGGCTGTGAAGCAAGTTGCTTACATGAAGAAGCTAGGCCAAACTGAAGGGAAGATTCGATGTCATTGGGAGAGAGGACAGGAGGCTCAGGGTGAACTTCTCTGTGCCAACCGAATGTGCTCTGGTGTTTAAAATGATGAGGAAATGGGTAAAGGGGTGAAAGCTGGCTAAAGGGCAAGGAAGGAGGAGTGGAAGGTCACCGGAGGTGATTTTCTTCCCGCTTTTTACCTGATCTCATTTCCCAGGGCTTCACAAGATGTGTGTAGGGGTGGGACTTGAGAGATCACACATGTGTGTTTGGAGGTGTCCGAGTGTGAAGTTGGAAACTCCAGAGAAGCCACACTTTCGTTAATGAGGTCATTTACTCATTCTTTCTGCAGGTATCAAGCAGCTTCTCAAACAAGGACCCGTGCAGAAGGTATACAACGGGCTGCAGGGCTACTAGGGGCGAAGAGACTGGACTTTGAAAGAGGTGGATCAGCGATATTTATTATCTGCAGGGGGCTTTTTTGTGTGTGTGTTTCATTATTTTCAATATGCAAGTTTGGCTTAATCCTTTTTTTTCCTGATGATCGTCCTGACATGACCTAGAGGTTTGAGGATCTGTCTATTGCATTCAGACAACAATGACCAGCAGAAGGTTACCTAATACCTCCCCCTCTGGGGATTTAAAGTCTGGTGCTGCCCACAGTTCAAGGAGTAACGTCTCAGAAGATGCCAGAGCAAAGGAAACCAGATGAGGGTTAGAGACAATTGTTAGCTATTTCAAAATGCCAACTGGAGAAGTCTGTTTTTAAATACATCTTGTTGTTTTTTTTTTTTTCCTTGACTCCTGTTTCTTTTTCCTGTGAGCCAATGGGTAGTCTTCCCATCAGGCAGGATGGACACACAGCATGCAGAGGAATGATGAGAGCCCGGCTCCCAGGCCCCACTAAACACATGGTGTCTATAGCAACGAGCTCGAAGAAACCGAGTAGACTAGAGACTGAGCTACATGAATTAAAGTTACACAAAGACCTCACTGTCTTTGAGAGAACATATTTTCCCGTTTTCTTTGGTAATAATAAAATCTGATATGGGTATTTTACTGTTTAGAAAGTACTTTTCTGTGTCTATTCCAGTTAGCCTTATAAGCAGAAGCCTGTTCGTTTAGGAGCTAAGATGACGACTCTAGAGAATAAATATTAGAAGCAGAATGCAGGTGGCTTTGTCTTCCAGTGGCACAGACTCAGACGCTAGCAGGCTCAGCACCCTTGCCTTTGAGTCTTCTCCGCTGCTCCATACACAGGACTTGTTGCCACAGTGACTGAGTGAGCGGTTCTGTGGCAGTGTGGGAGCTTGTTTGGAAGCACTGGTGTAGTCCAGCCTCCCCGCCCTCTGTGCAGCAGTGGGTGTGGTTTGAAACTGACAGGAATCCAACAAACCGCAGAAACCTGGACCTGGATTCAGCTTGCTTTCTGTACACTGTATGCACATACACGGGCTCAGTATGCCTTTTGCACATCTGTAACCATGTATTCAGGACAGTGGCTTTCACACGTTATACATGCGTGCAAGTTCAGTAGGGTATTTTTACGTTACCTGTTGAATGCTGCCTATGGTAGCCCAGGAGAACTTGCTAATGCGCTTTTTCCGGGAGCCAGTCTGCTAAGAGCCAAGGCTAGAAAGGCCCACACAGATATTGCTCTCACTGTGAAGAAATGGAACGGGGGTCTTTGCTGATTTTTATTCATTGCCTAGACTGTTGCGATTTAAGGAGTTCCTTCTATTGCTGGGCTCCGAGCTTCAGTTCACTTTAAGTGAGTTAGAAAGGTTTATGTCACAGTGCCACAAACCTTATGTTAAACTGTGACATATCATGCCAGGCGGCAAAGCTCATGATTTTTGCACAAGAAGGAAGTGCCCTCCAAGGGTATTGTGGTCTCTGAGACAACAAGTTCCCACCATATACTGAAGATATCTATCCACTCAAGATACAACTCAAAGGAGTTGTCGCCCTAAGAGGTTGTAGAAATTTCCTTCAAGCCAGAAATTTCCACTTGCTTGTGCAAAGAGCTCTTTACTGTGTGCACCAATGCATGTCTACTCACCCCATAAAGAGAACAGTCCAACATAATGATGGATCAAAAAGTCCAGCCTGGTGAACTCGAGCTCTTCCTGGGGTTGCTAGTAGGAGCGTGAGTGAGGAGGTACAGCAGCAGGGATGACTCAGAAAAGCAGCTGCGTCAACAAAAGCTGCCCCCAGCACAGGCGACAGTTCAGGAAAGCTGCTACCAGCTACCCTGGGACTGCACAGCCTGCAGACCATCTGCAAAAATCTGAGGCTGTCTGGAAAGTTGTGCATCCCCCCCACCCTGCCCAACAGCTGCTGTTCACTCCTCTAAGGCTTCTTCCAGGTTTCTACTTTCCCAGATACGGCCTTTTGTTTGTCTCCTGAGCCCTTTCTGAAGGATGCTGGGTTGGGAGGGAAGCTGCAACAGCAATGCTGCAGGCTAGGAACAGGGAAAACTTGCTCTGTTCATTGACAAGGACAAAAGGCTTGTTAAGGGCCTACTATGAGCTAGCTAGATTTTGTTTGTATGGATAGACTAAGCTTTATGTAGGGGCCAGAATTTGAACCTAGGCAATTTGCTCCTGAAAATGTACTTTATACAATGAATATGTAAGTCCAGGAAAAAGTTAAAAAACAGGTAATAAAGTCGAGAGAGTCCGCTCAGTGGATAAAGGCCGCCAAGCACCACAACCTGACTTCAATCCCTGGGACCCATGTGGTGGAAGGAGGGGACAGACTTCTGAAGGCTGTGTTCCGACGTCCATAGGAGCATCATGCTGCGTGTGCGCATGCACACAGACAATAAATAATAACAAAGAAAATGGATGTTAGGAAAAGAGGATAGGAGAACAACCGATGTTCTTTGCAGTTCAGATCTACAAGGAAAAACTGGCATTTGAGGGAAGTCTGTAAGGCAGATTGGATATCTGGCGTGGAACCAGAACTGACCGTGGACCACGAAAGCCAGTTAGCCCCTTTGAATATTGTTATCTGAGGTGAAAAGGGCAAGGCTTGTTCTTTGTTTGGCTTGCTTTTGATATTTCAAGACGGTTTCTCTGTGGCCCTGGCTGTCCTGGAACTCACTATTTTAGACTAGGCTGGCCTCGAACTCAGAGATGCAGCTGCCTTTGCTTCCCAAGTGCTGGTGTTAAAGGCATGCACCGCCCTGCCCGGCTAAAGGGTGAGTTTTTAACGTAAGCTGTTGTGCATTCTTAACATCTAGTTTGGCTATTCCATTTTATTTTTTCTCCTCCTCAGTTATTGGCTAAGTGGTTAGATTCCCATCATAGATGAGTGGTGCGCTCAGACGTCAGGGAGATAGCTCTATGGGCTTGCTGCAGAAGCCTGAAATCCACCCCAGGAACCCACCAAAAGCCAGACACTGTGGCTCTTGTACTCATATGCTCCTACTGCTAGGTGGGAGGCAGAGTCTGGGGAATCATACACGGAAGGTTGCAGGCCAGCTACTCCGGAGGATGAAGCAGGACATGCAAAAGGTGAAGAAAGAGAATGGACTTCCAAAAGTCCCTCTGCCCTCAATATCTGTGCCATAACTCATGCAGGCATACAGCAGCCACACACACGGAATAATTATAATAAACATTTTTAAAAGTTATGCCCCCGTTGAAAAACATTTTAGGGTTACTACCAGTGGGGGTAGAAAGAATTTGATTTCTTTTTTTAATAAAAGTTTAGTTCTAGTGATGAGCTGAAAAAGCAAGTATGTTCAGTGACTCCAGGAAATAAAGAAAAACAATAAAATAATAAAATAAATAATAAAAATAATAAAAAAAAATAAAGAAAAACCTAATGTTCACATCCTGAAATTCCAGTATTTCTCACAACACAATTACATGGGTACTTGTGATCAAGGCTCAAATAAGGTCCCAGACAGTGAGCATCAGTACAGCTCCTGTGTAGATGTTATGTCGAAAGCCCAGACCCAGACAGGAGGATGGTTCAGTGGGTAATGGGCACCTGCTGCCAAACCTGACCACCTGTGTTCCATCCCGGAGGTCCACATCGGGCAAGGAGAGGACCAGTTCTTCCAAGCTGATCATGAAGAAAACCTTACATATACCCTCCCCCAACAGCATAAGCAAATAAATGGAATAAAAAATTAAAACCCCAGACCACTGAGAGACAAGATGCTTCTGAATGGTATAATAAGCACATGCCCCCTATTAAAGCAGCTAAGAATAACATAAGACAGTCTCCCTGGAGGACTGAGTGCCTGAGGGAGGCATGGCCATGTGTGGTTCAAGAGATGCTATAATGAAGTACAAAATTGGATGTTTGTTTTGGAGACAGGGTCTCATGTAGCCCAGCTGGCCTCAAACCCGCTAGTCCAGCCATGAGCAAGAGCCTTGGGTTTCCCATCTGCCAGGCCATGCCCAGGTCACTAGTACTGGCAGTCGACTCAGGGTTTTGTGCATACTAGGCAAGTGCTTTGCCAGCTGATCTATATCCCCTGCCTCTGTACACTGGATTGTGAAGATTTAACTGTAAGATGTAACCATCTTGGTTCTTATATTACACTACAATAATACTATTTTGAGTTATGTCGGGTAAAATAAAGTTTTACAAAGAATATATTATTAGAATTCACCTAAGATTATTTTAAAACTTTTCGAAATGTGACTACTAAATTTACTAAAGCATATTTGCAGTTCACAGTATATTTCTGGTGACAGTGGGTCTGGACCCAGGCTGCCTAGGTCAACATGGGAGGAAAGGGCTGTAGTTAGTGTCTCTCATTCCAGGCAGGTACAGTGTGTTGGAGTCCTTCCACTGGGCAACCTTGTCTCTGCCCCTGCACTGTAATCTGAACACTGTGTTTGCTGAGGCAGATTTTTCATCCAAAACTGAACAAGTTGCTGCCAAAGAACTGAAACCAAGTCATGGATTTTGTTAGTGGAATTCTCCAGATTGACAAGCAGTAGAGCATAAAAACAAGCCAGTTCCACCCAGCGGTGTCAGTCATGCCCTCAGGGGTGTGTGGAGAGGCTCATTTAGATCCAGTTACCCAGAGGTACAGATGCGCCCCACCCTTGCGGAGCTGCTTCCCCTCAGGGAGCCTTGGGGAGGCTTGGGAGGGACTGTCCATCTCCAGTCTTTCAGTCCCCCCTCTTCACAGTGTCTCCAAGCTACAGACGTGTTTAGCATCCTTCGAAACACGCTTTGCCAAAAGCCACACTACCCGGAGCACAGTGCATCTTGTCTGTAGACAAGCTTTGGATTCAAACATTGCTGCTGTCTTGTCCATCACTGCTTCCCCAAGAGCCCTTCTCCTTTCTGGTATTCATTCTGTCTGGGGAGTTTCTAACACTGTTTGTTTTGACAGAAGACGAAAGAAAGTAAGTTGAGAATTTTTCATTCCAAAGTGGGAAAGTATACATCCAAACTCACATTCAGTATGTCCACTTTCCAGTTTTATCACAGTGCCTCTCCATTGTAGGGTGGTGGTTTTAACAATGCCCACCTCCTAGAATTATTCAACAGTAAGGCCTTGGCAACTGGAGTACCTTTCTTAGGATAGACAAACAAAAAGAAGTAACTTTGTATCTTTGTTTATAAAGGTTTGGGAGGTTTAGTTTTGGGTGGTCCCCTCTCCCATTTCTTTCCACTGCAGTAAACAACTTTGTCCCCAGGTGGCGCTAAGATAATGGCATGAACTCTAAAATCAGCCCTGTGGCTACAGATTTTTTTTAAAAAGCCATATTCTGATGGTTGCCAATAAAAATCAAGCTATTTTGTAAATCAAATAACAAAGTGCAAAGTCAAATAAATAATTCCCCGTAACTGCATCTACTCTCCCCTTAGCCTCCCTTCGTGCTAATGTAGAGAAGGCAAATTCCATGAGGGCAGGGTTGGGGGGGTGTTGTTTTTGTTACATTTGTTTATATATTTCTGTGTTTGTACACTGTGTGCATGTATGGGTACCACGGTACATGTGGGGAAGTCATAGGATAATGTAGTGGAGTCTGTTCTCTCCTTCCACAGTGTGGGTCCCAGGGATCTAGCCCAGGTCCTAAGACCTTTCACATACTGAGCCATCTTGCTGGCCAGCCCAACATAGGCTGAGTTTGTATTTGGAGCTTGATTCTACTCAATATGAAAACAATAGGGCTGGAGAGATGGCTCAGTGGTTAAGAGCACTGACTGCTCTTCNAAAGGTCCTGAGTTCAAATCCCAGTGACCACATGGTGGCTCACAGCCATCCATAATGAGATCCAATGCCCTCTTCTGATGTATCTGAAGATAGATAGCTACAGTGTACTTACATATAATAAATATTTTAAAAATATATATCAAGCCGGGCGGTGGTGGCACATGCCTTTAATCCTAGCACTTGGGAGGCAGAGGCAGGTGGATTTCTGAGTTCGAGGCCAGCCTGGTCTCTGAAGTGAATTCCAGGACAGCCAGGGCTATACAGAGAAACCCTGTCTCGAAAAAACAAACAAACAAACAAACAAATATATATTTATTTACATACACATACATATATGCATATATACATATATATCAAAGACAACTTCTGAGACAGAGATGAATGCCAAGCCTGGGGACCACTGCCAAGTGCTGGATTGTGTAAACAAGAACTAAGGTGTTGGCTTCATCTTTGAACTGCATCGTTAAACTGGGAGAACAGGGAAGTGTATGCCCTAGACAAGTTTTATGTACTAAAGTATTTGAAGATCCATCCTGGGGTATTCCTGGAAGGCATGTGGTTGGATTCCTACTTTGCTAATTATGGTGGGATCTGCTGAGATAAGTGAACAGGTCAGCCGGCATGAACAGCAGAATCCGCTGGCACAAAGGGGCCGTTTTCAGATCCGCTCACTATTTCTATTGGCACCGAGTATCTCAGGAAGAGAGCTTCCGTGCCAAATGCCTGCTGTGTGGGAAACCCTGGGGCTCTCACAACTCTTGCCAGTTTGAAAAGCTCAGGGAAAGCCAGAGCACATTGATGCTAACTAGATAACATGATGTTTCAGAGCAGAGAAGACACATCAGTGAGGAGGCATGGCTTGACCACCCAACCGTAATCACCTGAACTGATGATACAGGCAAGCTTGTCCCACATGTGTGATCAGAGTAGTTAACAAGCTACCCAAATGAATAAAAGGTCTAACATCATGGGCAGTACAAAACGCTGTAAGGCCTCACATTATAATAAACTGTAAGGCCTCACATTATAATAAACTAAATCCCCCAGTGGTTTGTGGTTTGGTAAGGGAATTTGAATCTGCTAGGAACAGAGGACTTCTTCTCTGCTCAGCAGCTGCCTTAGAAGAGAGGTCAGGATGTCCTAGGGTGATATGAGACAGGCAGATGAGACTAGAAGGGCTGTGTCCCGTTGCTATTACTGTGGAACCAATTACTCAACACTGTGGCTCAAATAGCAACATTTTATATTCTCCACAAGGCCACATTATAGCTGGGCTTGCTGGAGATGCCTGGTTCTACTTGATGTCACTGTGACAGCTCAGAGGCTGGGGACTGGAGTCATTTAAAGACCCTCGTCTCATGTCTGACAGCTGGTTCTAGGAGGACAGAGCTCCTGTGAATCACAGCCTTAAGACACATGCCCCCAAAGGAGAGACCACATCTTCATGATCTGGCCTCACAACCTCTCAGCACCTTCTCTGCGACATTTCTGCCCACAAAGCAGCCGTAAGTCTCATCCATGGGAGAGAAGCTTTCCTTGATCTTTTGATAAAAATAAGCAACAAAAGCCTTCAAATCTTGAAAGAATATGTGAAGTGGAAATGAGGGTTCTTTGGAAAGTCCTTTGGATGGTGACTCGCTCCGGCCAACACTTGAGGGGATGTTTCCTTAAAGTGGACACCGGTGTGAAAGGCTAAGGCGGACTCAGAACGTTTCACTGAAGCAGACATAGGAGAGAGGGTGTTCTACTAAAGCAGGCACGTGAAAGGACACATGATGAAGGATTCTTTGCTAATGACACACGTGTATTGGTCTGCCTTACACTGCATTTGAGTTGCACTTGTCTGAACACCAGAGAGAGAAATGTACCAAAAACATCTGGTGGTGTGCTGCAGTTTCTTGTCACTTCTGCGGATTCCCACTGATTGGAGTCACATGCTGAGGCAAGACCCCTGGAGGACATGTGGAAGGGTATAAATAGGACTCCATGGCGTGATGGAGACAGAGTTGGGCTTGCTGGTACAGCTAGCTGAGCAATGCTTGTGAGTCTGGAGTCTTCGCTGATCTTCATTTTCCCGAGAGAGGCACAGCTAAGAGTTTCTCCTGGGGTCTCTCTGGGTCCCTCCCGCTGGCTGGGGCTAAGGCAGGGGCCTGGCTGTCATGTCACTGTTGTTGGTGGCACTACTCTGCTGAACTGGACTGCTGGTCTATCTATGAAGTGTTTATGAGTGAATTGAGCTGCCGCTGTCAACCTGTGAACTGAACTGCTGATTTCCAGACAACGCAGACGGGAGCTGCTCCAAGGAACCTTCCTGAACAGGTCCACTTCCCCCATATCCTTTCTTTTCCACTACCTCTGGCCCTCTGGCAGGTGGTGGGCTACCAGGGAGGTTAAAAGTTAAAGCGTTTGTAAGAACCATCATTAAAAATGGTGCACGCCTTTAATCCCAGCACTCAGGAGGCAGAGGCAGGCGGATTTCTGAGTTCGAGGCCAGCCTGGTCTACAGGTCTACAGAGTAAGTTCCAGGACAGCCAGGGCTACACAGAGAAACCCTGTCTCGAAAAAAAACAAAAAAAAAAAAAATAAAAAAAAAAAAAAAAAAAAAAAAAAAGGTTTGAAAAAATTAAAGTTACAAGTATGTAAAGTTGCAAGCATTACTGCGGCCATCTTTGAGAAGAAAAATCCCTGGTGCTCACAGGAGGTGGGGGAACAAGCAGAAACTAGAGCTGTAGGATGTCAGAGCAGCACCAGGAAAAGCCATAGAGCTCACAGGGAGGAAAATGGAGCTGGGACTCCGGGCATGTGAAGCACCTCCTAAACCATAAGGACCAACCTCTGGGAGGCAGGGAAGGGAGGCTGAGGGGGGAATACGGAGACCGGTGCTGACATACTCGGCCAAACACCGTCACACATAGACACCTTCCTGTCTGGCTTTTGAGTCCATTTCAGTGTTTGTCAAGCCAGTACCCCTTTGGAATTGCTAGCCAAGTCTGGTTGTGTCTGCCTGCCCTTCCTCTTGATTCAGGTTGGGGTTCTCTGTGTTTTGTTTTGTTTTTTCTAGTAGATGAAAAGCCCACGGTCTTCGGTGCAGAGGTGTGGAGTACATCAAGGTGAGCACGTGAACTCTCTTGCACAGCCAGGTTTAGAACTGTAATATAACAAGCAGCTGAGGACACCTTTCTCGATGGGGGAGTTCACATGAAATGTTACGTTCTAGTGGTCCACTGAGACTTCGAAGTTGCTGCTGAGTGGATCACCAGGAGACTCTGGCAAACTAAGGATATCCAGAAGCCAACAAGTGAGTGGTAGAGGGCAG
Organism: Mus pahari; assembly: GCF_900095145.1. NCBI lineage: Eukaryota > Metazoa > Chordata > Mammalia > Rodentia > Muridae > Mus > Mus pahari. Next base: position 18,237,065 of record NC_034601.1, read on the forward strand.
CCTTACTGCACCACGCCCTCCGCTGCTAGTCTCTGGACTCCGCTACCTTCCCAGCGCACAGCTCGTGGAGTGAGATGAGAACTTTCCAGCTCGTGAGGCCATGTGGTCCAGTTCTTGCTGAGGATATGGCTGGGTCAGGGGATGCTGTACCCACTGATTGGGTCATGCCTTGGCCCTGGAGTCTGGCTTCTCTGCTTTCTCCCTTCTCTGCTTCTTCCTCCTCCACACACATTCCTCTATGACAGTGTCACCAGTGTATGTGTGTGTGTGTGTGTGTGTGTGTGTGTGTACATACACATAGCCCCGGGACAGATCCTGGCTACTTCTTTCATGAAAGGAAAAGCAGGTCCTGTGCCAATCGGGCTGCTCCAACAGGTCACATGGGTACTGAAAAATAATCTCCCCCACCCCCACCCCTGCGTGTTTACACATTTAATCAGAATAGAAAGTATAAGAATGGCATCAGCCTTAAACCACTTATTTAAATAGCTGACAAAATGCCTTTTATTGAGGAAAAAATGAGCAATTGAGATAATAGTGAAAAATTCAGGTCTGACAACCATCATCGATCTCTGTGTGTCTGTCTGTGTGTGTGTGTGTGTGTGTGTCGGTGTCTGTGTGTGTCTCTGTGCACGTGTCTCTGTGTGTCTTTATGTGTGTGTCTGTGTCTCTGTGTGTCTGTGTCTATATCTGTGTCTCTGTGTGTGTCTATATGTGCTTGCATCTGTCTGTTTCTCTGTCTCTTCCCACACCTTTGTCTATGTCTGTCTGTCTCCCTCTCCCTTTCCCTGTCTCCCTCCCTCCTCCCTCCCCATCTCCATTCCTTCCTCTTCGTAGGGGTTGGGGGGCAGAGTCACTTAAAATGACTGAGTCTAGTCAAACCTTGGCATGAGTTGACCCAGAGCCTAGCAGGGTATATTTCTATTTTTCTTGAATGGAGACCAAGAGCCACAGGAAGCAGGCTTGGCAGCTGGCTTTCATTAGGGCATAACAAACAGGATTACCTGTTAGTGGGGTATCAGGTTTCCTGGTGCCATTTTCTGAACCCCAAGATGCTGTGGCCTATAAAGGAAAAGCATGTGGGGGTCTGTGGGAGGGGTGCTCTCCCCCATGGTGGGTATAGATGCTTTCACCGTGGAGGGAGACAGGGAACCCATCTGATATGGACAGAGGGAAGCATAAGCTTAGGGATGCTTCTGAGATAAATCTCTGCTCTGACAAGGTGCAGAGGACCAAAATGCAGGAACAGCTGATACGGTGTAGTGACATCTCATGTTGAACTGAGGAACCATTACTCACTCACAGTAAAGGAAGAGTGCTGATCTGAATTGGGAGGGCCTGAGTTTCTCTGCATCCACTCAGGGTCACCTGTACCCCTCATTTCCTGCTGAGGTTCCCTTGTCAGTAGCTTCTCCCCAGACTGGTGTTTAAGGACACACGGATAGCAAGCTGACTGTGGACTTGCATTCCATTGCATCACAAAGTAAATTAGCCTTGAACTGTTGGTTTTGGACTGTCTACAAGAGATAATGCAGTCACCCACTTGTTTCGTGTAGTTTCTGGGTTTCAGTGTCCTCAACAATCATTTCCTGTCCCCTCTGAGACATAGTGTTCTTTAGCTAAATGTCCTATAATTGGTTCATTTCTCAAAATGTACTCTATAGTTGCTATTTACATAAGTAGACACTATGTAAGAGTTATCTCGTGACACAGGGACCATGTGAGTACTGTGCTTCCCCAACCCCCAAGGAATTAAAGTGGTGTCCCTGGAAAGCACAGCTTGTTGCTGGGCATTGCCATCTGACCCTGCAGAGAGCTGTCCACCCCTGACTCTGTGTCCTCCTTCAAGATACTTCTGCCTAAGTTTAGAGACTAACCCCTCCCTGTGGGTATCACTGCTTATCCCAGGATGCCACTCAATGGATGCCACTGTCTGTGCCCGGGGATGGCTGCCTGATACTGGCGATCTCTGCCAGGCTTTTGGGGACTACTCCCTTCTCTAACCAGTCAAAGCCTTCAAATCCCTGAGAACTACTGCCTGATTCTTGACAATGGGCTTCTGCTGGGAGCCCTGCGTCCTCTCTTCAAAGTACCTTGGCCTACCTCTGCACATTGCAGCCGTCTCCTGGGTACTATTGCCTGCCATGGATATCACATTCTCTTGAGGAACACTTTCTGCTTGAGGGTCCTGCTGCCTGCAGTGAACACCACTGCTTGGCTGTGGCACTGTTGCCTGTAACTGGGCACTAACCCGCTTCAGGGCATAGCTGCCTGCCTCTGGACACGACTGCCTGGTGCCGGACAGCCATTGTATGTGGCAGGGCATGCTGCCTACCCTGAGCCCTGCTGGCCTTTGCCCTAGGCATCATCCTGACTCTCTGTTTGCTCCTGTCCCTGGTGAGGTCTTGAGTACCAGGGTCATACAGCATTATAAAAATTGTAGGATAGTGCCTTTGTTTTCCTTTGTCCCAAGATTGTAATGAGCATCAAAATAAAGGTGTTTGGACTTCTGAAGTCCCCTTCAGTTCTTATGACAGAACTCAAAACATTTATATCAGGAGACAAATCCAAGTGACAGGCACTGTGGTGTTTCTTCCAGTTGACCACAGGGGCTCCTGAACCAAGCTAAGTCTTCTAGTCTTGGCTCTATCTCAAACAAACATGTTCTCCCCAAAACGAGAGCCTCCTGGAGATGTAGATGAGAGTTCTACATCCGGATTCACAGGCAGTGGGCCTGGCTTGGGCTCCTGAAACCTCAAAGCCCCCCCCCTTCACCCCTGTGACACACACCTCCAACAAGGCCACACCTACTCCAACAAGACCACACCTTCCAACCCCTCCCAAGTAGTGCCACTCCCTGATGACCAAGCATCCAAACATATGAGCCTATGAGTGGGAACCATTCTCATTCAAACCACCATAGCCCCTCATCCTTCCCTTAGGTAGTCTGTTCCATCAGTCCCCAGAAAAGCAGCCACGCTGCCTGGGGTGAGTGCGACATACATTACATTGTCATGTACTATTTGGAAGCAGGGCCGTACCCCCTCCCATTTCATACTCAAACATGTTTATCTCAAAGTGTTTGTCTCAACACTTCCTTATCTGGGGGTAGGCTGGTCCCCTTAATTCCTATAACAGAGAAGAAAATACAGCAAAATAGCTGCGCCCTTGAGAACTACTCCCAACAGAGGTTACTATTGTTTATCCCCTGACTGGAAAGCACGTGGAGCAGGTGAGAGCTTATTAACCACCAGTTCAGCCACAGGAAGCTCACCCATGGAGAGAAAGCTCAACCAGGAAGCACAGATATTGTCTCTACCTGTGGCTGGCTGGCTGTGCTTTTACTTGGAAGTATTGTACAGGAGAGCATGTTCTGTCTGGGACCCTCTAGCCATCAAAAGCTCCGGCTGCCTGTTTTAGTTCCCCGGGGTCTTCCCCAGTCAGTTTCTGCTGGTGGTGTGGTTGTCCAATCGGATGCTCAGCTTCCTCTTGGCTGCTCACTGTTTTCTTCTTTGGCACCTGCTTGCTGTGTAGTTAATAAACTCCCTCATCTGAAACTGAAAATGTGACTACCGTGGATCATTGTCTACAGAGGACAGACAAGGTGGAGACCCAAGGTTCTAGAAAACAGCTAACTATCACTGCCACTGCCTCCATAGGAGGGAAAGCTCAAATCTTGACAAGCCAGGAGACAGAGTTTGTTGAGTAAATGAAGTAAAAATGCAGGTCAAATGGAAAGCACAAAATGCAAAGGGCACAGTCATTTCTAGTACTACCCAGAAATGATGGTGCTTAGCAGGAAACAGCACTTAAAATGTAAATATTAGGATAGAGGTATTGAAAATCGAGATTGTGAGATTTTTCTAAAGAAAAATGACTTGCCATTTTCTCTCGTCCAGTCTCTAGGTGTGTGAGTACGGCTGCCCGTAGCCACACTCGAACCGGGTACTCCCGAAAGGCGGGCTGGGACTGAAAGAGATTAGACAGCGAACAAGGAAGGAAGGCTAAAACAACATAGCTGATCAAGCCCCAAGTTTACTAAGATTCTGAGCTTATATAGAGGGAGGAGGCCCATCCTCCACCACTCCGTTCTTGATGCCCTTCCCCATCTGCAGGATGCTGTCTCCAGAAGGTCTCAAGGGTCTCAGCAGGTAGCAATAATGTTTTGGAGGAAAGCAGTGGCAGGTGTAGACAATAGAACCTGCTTTGTAAGTTGGAAGGTTCCACCCCAGGAGGTCCTGTGCTTAGTGGCAACAAGGTCTGAATCAGCCTGCTTCAAGGCTGGGGGAGGCAACAGGTGTGATTTCAGATACTGTGTATCTCTAGGTGTGATTTCAGGTACTGTGTATCTCTAGGTGTGATTTCAGGTACTGTGTATCTCTAGGTGTGATTTCAGGTACTGTGTNCTGTGTATCTCTAGGTGTGATTTCAGGTACTGTGTATCTCTAGGTGTGATTTCAGGTACTGTGTATCTCTAGGTGTGATTTCAGGTACTGTGTATGTGCAGACATGCACGCTGTCCACCGGATCACTAGGGTTTCTGTGTGGGGAATGCATCACCTTGACAAGAAGTAGAGCTGTGTCAGTGTGAGGCAGAGGGTACAGACCTGGGTCAAAGTTCGACCTCATCCGCTGTGCAAATCTCCACCCAGAACTGTTGGTATAAAAAGAAGCAGAGGCAGCAAGTTAGAGGACGGGGCTCTTGCCTATTTCTCTGTATCTGATCTGTTCTTTAACTTACATAATTTTTTATAGTGTGGGGGCAGGACATAGGGCATCACACACTCTACAACTCTACAACTGAGCTATATTTCCAGCCCTTATGTAATTATTTTTATTTCAGTAACCATTTTTTTCATTAAGAACCCATTGGTTTTTAAAATGCAACCCCACCCCCACCCCTGCCATCAGCATTTGTTTTGGAGGTAGAGTTTTATAACATGGTCAGAATTAATTTCCAGATGAGCATCTGGAAAAAAGGACTAAGAGGAAGGCCCTTGAGAAAAAGAGCTACCCCTCAAAAAGCCAGCAGGGCATGGAGGCCTCCACCTGTGAGTAACTCAGAGGCACCCCTCTACTTGTCCAAATCCCGCCCCTCAGTGTCCTCCCCTCTCCTGCTCATCTAGCATCTCCTGCTAGAACGGGGTCTCTCCTTTGAGGACGCCTGCAGCACTCGCCCCCTTTTCTATACTTGAGCTTCACAGGACTACTCCGTGCTTTGTGCGACTCAATGAAAATGAAGAACCCAGGTTCCCTTGTTCGGGAAAAAAAAATGTTTAAAAATCTCGAGACATTTACCACACCGCATTCCACCAAGTACAGGTTGCTTCTAAGTGCAGGACCTGGTGCCCAAGCACGGGCAATTCCTGGGGAGCCAGCTCTGAATGCACTTAGAGATTCCAAGGGGACACAGAGTGTCACCAGGCAAACCATCTTTTTGGTACCCATTGGAACCCCTCACAGGGGAGGTCCTAAGATGACCTCCTCCCCCTCTAGATCCCCCCCCCCCCCAGTCTTGAACCTTGTCCTGCTGACTTTCTCAGGAAGGAAACCTACTGTTTTCACACACACACACACACCACGGCTGTCTTCCTCAGGTTTCTCCCCTTGTTAGATGCCATCAGGCCATACTGTTTCTGACACAGGCTAACTGAAGTCAAAGGACACCTCTTTGTCTTTGGCATTCCCCACACAACCTCTTTGTGCTCTCCATGCCTGAGCATTAGGGCCATTAAGAAATACTCTTTACTGTTAGCCAACCCTGTGCGGGTCTTCACAGTGGACACGGTGAGCTGAAGTTATCTCCTGAACTCAGGGTTATCTTTACTAGCCTGTTTTTAGTGGCCTTATTTAACTGATGGAGAAACTAGGGCTTAGCAAGATTTAAGTTCGCTACGTTGACAGATAGTGGCAGAAGGACTGAGACTTTGGTGTGCCATTTGGCTCCTCGTGGAGGGTCATAATCACGCTCATCTGCCCCAGAGCCCTGCCTCCCAAGCTGCTAACCTCTCTACATCCTGTTCAGCCACACCTCCCTGTTCCTGCCTCTGCCTAAGTATCAGGATTCAGCTCCTGGGGTGCAGCCTGCCACTTAGCGCTGCCATCAGATGACTGGGCTCCTGGGTGCACAGAGAAAGCCACCTTGGCCCCATGATCTGCATCTTCACTACAAGCTGACTCTCTGGTGTCCTGTCACTGTTGGATGTTTGGTAAGAACAACTGCCACAAAAGATGACCCACCTCAACGTGTGTAGTCAGGAGATCAGACAGCAAGAAAAGAATAATGCTACCAGCCTAGCGCCTTGCTGGATTTAAGACCAATGAGAGGTTTGTCCCATCTTATGGTACTTTCAGTGAAGTCAATGTTCCCCTTGCACATGTTCAAGACACCTAATCAAGGCAACACATAGATAGGAATGTCTATGCTTTGACTTCATTGTTAATCCTCCTGAGAGTCCAGATAAATTTCTGGGAACCAGGAGAATGCCTTCTGTAATGGTGACCAGCTTCCATCCATTGATTACTAAATTACATACATTCTACACAAGTCATGTCCACTCAACTATGTAACTAATTGACTCCTGACCACAAGATGACTTATCTCACTCTTTAGCCATTGGGGTCCGTCTTGCCAACTCAATCACATGGCAAGATCATCTCAATGTGGATTTAGTTGGGCAGTAACTGAAGGAAGAGAGGTAATGGAGGCTAGAAAGCAGAGCAGTTATAACATTGATGCCCTAGAGTCCAGTGTAGAGACCAGGCAATTAGTTGGTATAACTGCTGAGGGGAAAAGCCTAGGACCCCTGGTGAGGTTTGAAATCAGGCTGGTGTAAAAAAGAAAAAGCTCCTTCACAGCTAGGCTTAACAATAGAACTGGCAAACACAGAAGTAGATGCTCACAGTCAGCTATTGGATGGAACACAGGGCCCCCAATGGAAGAGCTAGAGAAAATACCCAAGGAGCTGAAGGGGGCTGCAACCCTGTAGGTGGAACAACAATATGAACTAACCAGCACCCCCAGAGCTCATGTCTCTAGCTGCATATGTAGGAGAAAATGGCCTATCATTGGGAAGAGAGGTCCCTTGGTCTTGCAAACTTTATATGCCCCAGTACAGGGGAACACCAGGGCCAAGAAGTGGGAGTGGGTGGGTTGGGGAGCAGGGTGGCGCGGGGTGGGGGGTATAGGGGACTTTCGGGATAGCATTTGAAATGTAAATGAAGAAAATACCTAATAAGAATTGGAAAAAAAACCCCACATAGAACAGGCTGCCAGAGTGGAAGAGACGTTCTTGTATATGACTCTCAAGTGGACACCAGGCACCAGAGGAATTCTGGCAATGGTAGCTGTTCTGCAGGCCCTTCGTGGGGCGAGCCCGACAAGAGGCAGGTTCTGTGGTTACAAGGTTGAATATGGGAGAGAACTCTGCCCACCCCAGGGCTGTGTGTTTCTGGGTTTCAGGCTGAGGGCAGAAACCTTTCTGTGTGCTCACAACAGGCAGCAGAGAGCCAGGCTGTCACACACACACACACACACACACACACACACACAGAGCAGGGAGCAACTGGGAGAAAAGGGACCATCTCGTGTAGCTTGTCTAGAGAATATTTTCTACTTATCAGTTCAAAGATTCACAGGCTCTTAACTATCAACTCACTGCTGAACGGACCCACTGTAACCTCGACTGTCCACAGGATGGATTATTGAATGTCCAAACTTAACAGGTGCCATGAGTCACTTGGTGCCAGTGGCCCCGGATGACCTTCAAGGGTGAGGCCATGGCTCTCCTGAAAGTCTTCCTGTCCAAACCCTAGTAAGCACACGACATGGCTCACTCTCACCCGTCTTCTGTTGAAGAGGGACACTCACCTTGAAGTTGGCAAAGGGCGATGGAGAAGACAGCAGGAGAGGGGGGCGTGGTGCTCTTTACGGGCCAGACTTTCCCTGAAAAACATGGAACTAGAAATAGTCTAATGATTTACTTCTTGTTTACCGTCTGAACCTACGGCTGAGATAATGTCAACACCATCCAAGTCATCACTAAAGTCTATAGAGGTGGTTTTTTCTACGAAAATATAAAAAAGTTTCTGAGTATTTTTCACTTACTGAAATTATGCTGTAAAGTTATCACTTTTATTCACTGTTAATCAAACTCATTACACTTTATATACCTTTAGCCTCCCCTCTCCACAAACCATGGTTTTTGTTGTTGTTTTGTTTTGTTTTGTTTTACTGCTAGCTGTTTTTAGTTGCTAGCTGTTCAGTAGTGGCAGGAAGTCAATTCCCCAGCTCCCCCCTCGGCTCTATATTCTTCTACTTCAGGATTAATAGAGAAGCAACTGGATTGGGTCAAATCCAGGCTCTGATTTCTTGATGTGTTAGAAAGGTCAAGTTCTAGAACCTTTAGGAGCCTCTGCTTCTCCCCTGTAGAGAAGGGATGGTGGGAGCAGCATGACCCTCCTGCTCCTAAACCAGGAGGAAGGGGATCCTGGGAGCCTGCGGAGGTGAGCTCCAGTCTTGGGCGGCCACACACCTCATGCCTTTGACCCTAAACTGGTTTCCTCTTCTCTGAGATGGAGCATGTGGTAGGTAGCAAGGCCAGTGGCATGTAGTAGAAAGCCTTCTCTCAAATGAAAGAGAATGGAAGACTTCCATTGTTTCTTCTGGGATTGGGTAAAACCAGCCACATGAACCACGGTGTTCCTAGAGCCCATCTCACGAGCCCAAATGATAAAAAAAACAGTAGCAGTGGTGGCCAGCAGTGGCAGCAGTGACACCATCTGTCCCTTGAAAACGAAGAACAAAGAGAGAAAAAGAAGAAAGATCTCTTGATTTCTCAAGATTTTTCCTTGCCATTCTGGGTCTATACCCTGCCTCCTCACTATAAGCCAGACAGGAAGGAAGAGAGAACTGACTGACCTATGAACACACTGGGCTGAGAACTTAGGTTAATCTTTTTTTTGTCCTGGGTTACATTCACAGCTGTAAATACTGAATTCTCATCCATTCATCCACCCTCCTCCTCCCTCTCCCCCTCTTCCCATCCCCCTGCCCCTCTCCTCCATCTCTCTCATCTTCTTTCTTTCTTTCTTTCTTTCTTTCTTTCTTTCTTTCTTTCTTTCTTTCTTTCTTTCTTTTTTTTTTTAAAGGTTTATTTATTGTACGTAAGTACACTGTCTTCGGACACCACAGAAGAGGGCGTCAGATCTCATTATGGGTGGTTGTGAGCCACCATTTGGTTGCTGAGAATTGAACTCAGGACCTTAGGAAGAACAGTCAGTGCTCTTAACTGCTGAGCCATCTCTCCAGCCCTCCCATCTCCTTTCTGTCAACTGGAGACTGAACCCAGGATATTGGTGATTGGCCACGCTATGCAAATGCTTTATCACTGACCTTCACTGACCTATGTGCCCAGCCTTCCTCTTTTTTTTTTTTTTTTCCTCTGAGAATCACAATTAAGCTGACCAGGCTGGCACTGGTCACTGTGTAGCCCGGCTAATATTGAATTTGTGATCCTCCTGCCTCAGTCTCCTCAGTACCTAAGACTAGGATTAACAGACTTGTGTGACCAGGCCTGGTCTAAATATCAAACTCTGTTCGTTCGAATGAATCAAACATCTCTTCTAGTCTAAAGGCTCCCTGGTGACACATGGGGAGGGAGGCCCTGATGCCATTCCTAGCTTCTGCCCTGAGGCTTGTGCCACCCTTAGTGCTGCCTGGTACCCTGCTGCCGCCTTAGGAACTGCCCCCGAGACTGGGAACTTGTTCCTCTCAGCAAGCTTTGCCACATTGCAGGGAGATCCGTGTGCATACAGAGCCCTGTTACCCACATCATGACATGAGTGCTTAGGGAAAGTGCAAACAAGTCAATGAAATAACAGAGGTGTACCACAGAATTACACAGAGTCCTTACAGACGTGTTTTTAAGCCTTTTTAATCATGAAGCAATTTTCACATGATAGTGCTAAATGGAAAAAGAAACAGCTATACGCTTCTATTTGGTACAGAGAAATGAGGTGTGTGGTTAAGAACAACTACTATCTCTCCTCTCACCACAGCACTGGGTGAGAGACAGCCAACTGCTAGCTTAAATGCCGCTGTTTGTTACACTGCTATCTTGGTTTCCCCCCCCCCCATGCGAAATTTCATTTTAATAGCATTTAAATCTCTTCCCAGGCAGACAGGTGTAGCACTGGGCGATGCCCCCGAGTGAGTGGCTGGCTGGCAGACCATTGCTTCAGGGGTGCCCATGCAGATGGGTATGAAAGCTACTTTCCAAAACTCCCCATTTCTCATATGGACAAAGCAACTCCATCTCCCCAGGTTTCAAGAAGATGTTGAAAGAAGGCCTGAAAGGCTCTCCTGGCTGGGATTGGGAGCCTGAGGAACCTGGAGCTGAGGGGAAGGCTAAAGCAGAGACAAGGAGGACAGCATACGGCTCACAGGTACAGCTGTCAGGCTGCCAATGGATGGCCCAGGTTACTTGGCAGAGGATTCTGGAGCAGGCTCTTACAAAACAAGGGGAGGTGTGCACACCTTCCCACCTTTGACTAATGATGCACTCCCATAAAGAATCCCTTTTCATTTGTGGCTTCTTCTAAGCCCAGTGGGGACAAGCTACACTTAGTAGGGCAGGTTTCAATCCAAGGATCTGAATTGGGTTATGTGAAAGAGAGTAGATTAGGCGTTTGCCAAAGGAGGTTCAAGTCAGCATTTCTATTTCGAACACTCTCTGTGGAGAGTAAAATTGTGGTTCACGTGCCTGAGCTTACACCTTATAAAGCACTCCTGTCTTTCCAAATATGCATTAATGTCCAGATTTAGTATTTTCAAAGAAAAGCTTAGCTCTCCCAAAGAGTTCCTGTGTCATGCCTTTAAATTAAATTGGCACATGGTTAATAGAAAACGAAATGACTAGCTAGATGTCTCTGAGATTTATGGCCGCTCTCCAAGAGAACCAGGAGTTCCCATTCAGGTCTGTACATGTATATGTAGCTGGAAGCAAATGCAAAGTGAACCCTGCCGCCACCGTCTCTGCCCTGTCACCCTCCCTCTCTACCCACAACCAGGTCATCTCTTCTTTTGTAACAAGTTTTTTTTTTTTTTTTCCCCTCTGAAGCAATGGTAAACCACAGGACAAATCTATCCAAATGTGACGGTGACTTCGGTGACCAAATGTGAGGCATTTGAAGTATGGTCCCTGTGTGAAGGCTTCTTGGCTCCCCGGTCCTTACGTGACATTTCTGAAAGCTGTCACTGTCCCGCACACACACTTCCTGAAGATCACATCTGGGACTGTCAAAACCCGCAGGCACACTATCCTGTTGAGGTTGCAGAGTGCAGAGCAGACCTTTGTTCCTAATTGCTCTTGCAGTGCCTCAACCTGAAATGCTGGAGTCCAACCCAGAACTGTGTCAAATGATGGCTCATAGGCCGGAACTCCATGGCCTTGCACTTGTGCCTTGGCTGGGACCAGAGTGCTATTGATGCCGAGCGGCCACACAGAAGACACAGAGCAGTGCCTGCCTGTGCTGTCCCCTGCAGGGCCTGCAAGGACACCAGTCACACCCCTCCATGCAATAATCCTTTCCATTCCATTCTTCTTACTGACTTGAGCATCTCCCTTGGCTCGCAGTATCTTTGCTACACGGGTGGACCCTCTTCTCCTAATATGATTCTTCTTGAGGGAGAAAAATCGCCCACACTAGAAGATTTATCCAGAGCATGCTATAGCCCTAGCCCGCTCATATTCAGGGTGCCACGGCATGCCCATATTCACGTGGATGACCCCCACTCCCACCCCCACCTCCACCGCCACTGCAGCTGCGCTCTGCGCCGGCCATGTCCATTTCGTCCTTCTGCCACCTCCTCTCTCTGCTGTTATCACCATGTTCCAAGCAGACTTTGGAATAGCTTCGCCCACAGCGGCATTGACTTTGGCAGATCTCTTGGGGATAGAGGGTGTCCTAACTTATTTGCTTTTCCAGAGCTGCTGTTTGCAAGGATTATTTGGAACCAGAACAGAAACCATCCCACGCCTTTACGCAATTCCTTCGGCGGGCTCTGTCGGATAAATTAGGCCCTCTGCCCCCCTCTATTGGTCTAGCTCTCCAAGCTGATTATCTGGGCTGCTCCTAACATTTGCCCATTTTCCAGGGCCTCTCTGGAGCAACCATGAAGTCCCTGGTCCTGCTCCTTTGTTTTGCTCAGCTCTGGGGCTGCCAATCAGCTCCACAAGGTACAGGACTGGGTTTTAGAGAATTGGCTTGTGATGACCCAGAAACAGAGCAAGTAGCTTTGTTGGCTGTGGACTACCTCAATAAACATCTTCTTCAGGGATTCAAACAGATCTTGAATCAGATCGACAAAGTCAAGGTGTGGTATCGGGTAAGTGAGCCTACCAGGAGTGAGCTGAATGAATCTGGGCGGGGGAATCTAACCCAGTGCCCCAAAGGCTAGCATCTCCCTGTGGAGATGAAAAGGCAGCAGAGACTGGGAAAGAGAGAGCAGGAGAGGCCGCATCAGTACTGTAGCTGTGCATCTCACAGAGGATGCTCCCATTGGAAGAGGAAGGGACCCTGAGGCATAGTTCACAGGCCACAGGCAGAAGGTGGGACTTGCTGGAAGAACCTGGGCTCCTATTTGCTAATTTGTAAATCACTTCTCTTTCTTGGATTCCATTTATCCCTGATGAAAAGGAAAGCGGCATCTGATCAGTGGCCATGTGTGACAGCCCTTTCATGCAGATCATTTCATTAACCCCTCCCTTCCTTCATTCCAGACCTGCCTGAGAGCCATGTTCTCCTTGGACAACAGATATCATATGCTAACAGACTGAAACCATGAAACTTCCAGTACTTGTCTGCTTTTCTTTTTCTTTCTCTCTTTCTTCCTTTCTTCCTCCTTCCTTCCTTCCTCTCTCTCTTTCTTTTCCTTCCTCCCTCTTTCTGTCTTTCTTTCTTTCTTCCTTCCTTCCTTCCTTCCTTTCTCTTTTTTCTCTTTCTTTCTTCCTTCCTTCCTTCCTTCCTTCCTTCCTTCCTTCCTTCCTTCCTTCCTTCCTTCCTTCCTTTCTGAAACAGAAAGTTTTCTCTTTGTAGCCCTGGCTGTCCTGGAACTTACTATGTAGACCAGGCTGGCCTTGAACTCACGGAGATCCACCTGCCTCTGTCTCCTGGAGTGCTAGAATCATAGGCATGTGCCACTTGACTATTTGTCTGCTTTTAACAAGCAAAGTTGGAAACTCCATACCGTTCAGCTTAACATAAAGATGAGAAGAACAAGTTTGTGCCATTCGAGACTTAGGGTTTAGGAGGGAAATAAGGTGAAAGTCAGGATACTCAGAGTGAGACCTGACAACCAGCTCTACAGTGGGACAGCTGATTTGAAACCAGGGTTTTCCTGGGTGAGTTTTAAGGGCAGCTGGCAAAAGACATAATGGCCAGCTCTCTGCCTAGTTTACATGCTGGAGGGAAAGCCATGAGCGAGCACTGCGCAGGTGCTAAGTGCTGATTTCGAGCTACTCATTGTGGGATGCCCGAGTGGACCAAGAAGTCCCTGCACATAAACCCAGTGCATCTACCCATGGTAGTTCTGACGTCTCCAGAGAGCGAAAGCGACCAGTGAACTAAGTTGGGTTGAGAGTTTTCAAACTTTGGGGCATTTCAAGGTATGAAAGGGGAATACCCAGACAGGTGAAGCACTGAACTCCTCACAGGGTCCTACAAGCTTCCCGAAATGCTTCCACCCTCGTGATGACAGTTTCCCAGCCTCAGAATAGAAAGGCGGCGGCGAGCAGGAGAGAGGACTCTGTGCATCCAGGGCCCAGGAAGGTAGACGATAAAGAGCCAAGGGGGGGGGGGGCAAGGGAAACCTTTAAGGACATGAACACCCAAAGAAAGGGAGGGAAGTGGGCAACTAGAGAGAAGAAAGAATGGAGTAGAGTGAAGGATAGCTAAGATAATAAGCTGCTCAGAATAAAAGCTAGCCCTCAGAGTTACTTCTCTGGAAAGAGCGCTCAGAATAAGGACTATGGCTGGGACAGCTGTCAGAGCACACACACACACACACACACACACACACACCCCGCACCACCACCCTCCACCCTCCCCTCCCTCTCCCCATTTCACACCCACTCCATCTATAGTGGAAGACAATAACTAAAAAGCCAAAACAAAACAAAAACAAAACAAAACAAAACAAAACCAAAAAAAAAAAAACACTGCAGCAGCCGGGCGTGGTGGCGCATGCCTTTAATCCCAGCACTCGGGAGGCAGAGGCAGGNGAGGCAGGCGGATTTCTGAGTTCGAGGCCAGCCTGGTCTACAAAGTGAGTTCCAGGACAGCCAGGACTACACAGAGAAACCCTGTCTCGAAAAACCAAACCAAACCAAACCAAACAAAACAAAACAAAACAAAACACTGCAGCATTGCAGAGCTAGAAGGGGTGGGGCTGGCGTCTCCTTAGTCCTCCCACCCCTCAGCCAAGGCCCACCACAGGGCTAGTGTTCACACTAGGTGGCACACATTGGATCAGCGGAGGAGCATTTGCTCACCTCTCCCTTCTGTCCGACTCCACAGCGGCCCTTCGGAGTAGTGTATGAGTTGGAAGTTGACACACTGGAGACCACCTGCCATGCTCTGGACCCCACCCCCCTGGCAAACTGTTCTGTGAGGCAGCTGACTGAGCACGTGAGTGCTGCCCTGTGGTGTGTGGGTGGTGCCTGGCCACCACAGTTCAGCAAAGATAGGGTTTGGCTCTCTCCATTTCCCAGCAGCCATCTTGGCTACCCGGAAGGCAATTTCTAAAACCTGCAGTGGGATGGATGGTGTCTTCCCTGAGGCTGATTTTCACAACACTTGGGCTTTTCTTCTCGAAGCCCTCCCGGAGAGCAGATTATAATGTTTCAATAACACCTGTGAAGGTGGCCTTGGGCAGGTTACCTCCCACAGCCCTGCCAAGATGTTCCCCCAAATGAGCAGCCAGAGAGTACGCAGTGTTTCAGAATAATTTCTTTCCCAGGCGGTGGAGGGAGACTGTGACTTCCACATCCTGAAACAAGACGGCCAGTTCACTGTGATGCACACCCAGTGTCATTCCAACCCAGGTCAGAAAACACTGCCGCTTATTTTTATCTCATAGAATGAGAAAGGAATCAGAATAGTTTTGAACTCAAATAGGTCTCCCTTCCTCGGTGAGGATTCCTGGTCCCGGGATCCTAACACCATCTTTTAAAGGAGCTCGTTCTTACGGGCGAACACTGTCCCGGTGGCTGTGATTTGGTGACCTTCATACAGCTGCTTGAAGGTTTAGAGAAGTAGTGCTCTATTGGAGCACGAGGAGCCCTTTCTAAATAAGCAAGCTGCTGTGAGTACACTGGAGAGCTACAGTTAGACCCTGCTATCTTTCTGCCTAGACTCTGCGGAGGACGTGCGTAAGTTGTGCCCACGGTGCCCACTCCTGACCCGGTTCAACGATACCAACGTGGTCCACACCGTCAATACTGCCCTGGCTGCCTTCAACGCACAGAATAACGGAACCTATTTTAAACTGGTGGAGATTTCCCGGGCTCAAAATGTGGTAAAAACTTTAACACTCTTTTGATAGATTTGGACGATTTGGTGGCCCTTGGGGCATGTGTGGGGGTGATAACCAGAAGAAAAGGGAGCATTGGTTGGAAGGACTGGCAGGGGTTCTAGGACTTTGAGGAGCCCCAAACTCTCAGCAACCTTATCCCAAACTGAGCCAGTCCAACGTAGGTCAGCCACAAGCAGAAGGCAGGAAACACCCTGGCCTCCTGGCTTTACCTAACACTTAATAGCAGGGCTCTCTGTTCAGACACAAGACATTCACTGGGTGCCACACGTTTACACCCTGCCAGTAACATCTGCCGCAGTCTGGGAATCAATACTAACAAAGGTATGGGCAGACAAATACTGGGAGGTTCCTAATCTGCCTTTCAAATCCAGATGCTGAGGTTGGGAGGGGACGGACCATCTAATTGTATAGCCAAAGCAACTATCTGGGTGCAACAGCCTTGGCATGTTTAAGGAAGCTGGCAATGGAAATAAGTCAAGACATACTTGCAAATACGTTAGTGAAGGTGGTGATTCTGTCATTCCTGGGAGAATTCCCATCCCATACTGTACCAGGCGCTGCGCTTGCAAGGCTCCCAGCACTAGGAGAAAGGAAGCACAATGACTTCCATTTTGATCCTCGTGTGGGAAACTGGGTTGGGGGCATCTTTTCAGTTCCCCCTTCTAGCCTGGAATGACTGGAACATTGGGTTCCGATGGTTGAGGGCCAGGAGATGCTGGGTTTCCGTCCCTGCCTGACTAAAGTTAGCCTTTTGGCTTCCTGTTTCCTCTCTGAAAACTTAACCTCTGCCCTGTGAGATGGACAATGAACTCTTGCCAATAATTTGAGAAGACTCAGATCCTACCTCCCCAGCCCAACGTCAGAACGCAGTCCTTCCAATTGCCCAGGGCCACACATAGTCTGGGTGATTTGTGTTCTCTCAAACTGTGCCAGACCATGGCCTCCCCCTCTCCCTCCTTTCCCCCTCCCACTCTCCCTCCCACCTTCCTTCCTCCTCTCCTTTGCTCCTTCCCTCCCCCTTCCTCCCCCTCTCTGTCACTTCCTCCCTCCATCCCACCTCTCCTTCCCCCCTCCCTCCCTCTGTCCCACCTCTTCTTGCCCCTCTCATTCCAGACCATCTTTCCCACATGTGTCCTCATTTTCATTCTCAGCCTCTCCCAGTGTCTACTCTGGTGGAGTTTGTAATAGCTGCCACTGACTGTACTGCAAAAGAGGTCACAGATCCAGCCAAATGCAACCTGCTGGCAGAAAAGGTGAGTGGGCCAGACCCTGGGGCTCCCTCCACCAGGCAAACCTGGTTGTGGAACAAAGTATCTTTTTGCAGTTTATATCTTGGGGCTAAAGAAAGAAAGTAAAAAACAAAAACAAACACACAAACAAAAAGTATAAAATGTCCCCTTGTGAAGCTGGAAAAATGGCTCATCAGTTAAGAGCACACACTTTCTCTGTTCATGCAAAGGGACCAAGGTCAGTTCTCAGTGCCTGTGCCAGGTGGTTCACTTTTAACTCCAGCACTGACACCTCTGGCCTTTGCGCGCGCGAACACACACACACACACACACACACACACACACACACACACAGAGAGAGAGAGAGAGAGAGAGA
>NC_034601.1:18255457-18267526 GCF_900095145.1 Mus pahari
GAGAGAGAGAGAGAGAGAGAGAGAGAGAGAGATTTATTTTCATTACATGGATATGACCCTCTCAAGAGAAAGTTGCCCAGAAATTATAAACTTAAAGGGGATAAAAAAAATGAGAAGTTTCTTTGTTTCAATATTATTATACTATCACTGAAAACCCCGAGGAGATCCATATTTTGCATCATTTAAAATAACCCCTGTCTTTCTGGAAACAGCAATACGGCTTCTGCAAGGCAAATCTCATGCATAATCTTGGTGGGGAAGAAGTTTCAGTGGCCTGCAAGTTATTCCAAACACAGGTAACTTCATGGATGTTCTTCAAAACAGTGTCCCCTTAACACATCTGCGTTGGATTAGTAACAATGGGACACTTGCTGTCTGGCCCTAAGCCTTGAAGTGGATTGTAACACTGCAATATGTGGACCCATCAGCTGGGTAAAGGACATTTCAGCTGTGTTTTCCCTCCCAAACTCAGGTGGCTGCAGGGCAAAACAATCCCCATGTGTAGTTGGAAAAGCCACCTTGTTATTTGTGGAGGGCGGAGTACTCTCCCTAGTTACAGAGCCCAAGTGGGCTGGTCTGCCCGGCAGTTCCCAAGAATACATGGCAAAGAGCGAAGGTTCTCTATGGGTGGGGAGCTTGTAAACTGAACTATGTGGAAATCTACTGGGACTGAGGTAATGCAGGTGAGACCGGAGCTCTATAGGCCAGTTACCGCTCTTCCTGTGATCGTCCTTAGCATCTTACCCGTTCTCCTTAGCTAGATTCTTCCCAACTAAAAAGCATTACTGCAAGGGACTGTAACCCAAACTCATGGGGATTCCTGTCATGGGAAACCATCTTGCCTACTGATATGGTCCTCTCTCCACCTGTGCCCCTGCAGCCCCAGCCAGCCAATGCCAACACAGCAGGTCCTACACCCACCGTGGTCCGAGAGGCGCCCGCAGCCCCGCCAGCTGACCCACCTGCATCTGTGGTGGTGGGACCTGTGGCGGTTCCTCTAGGACTTCCAGACCACCGAACTTACCATGACCTACGCCACGCCTTCTCTCCTGTGGCCTCCGTGGAGTCGGCCTCAGGAGAAGCTCTTCACTCTCCTGGGGTGGGCCAGCCTGGTGCTGCTGGTCCAGTGTCCCCCATGTGCCCGGGGAAGGTCAGACACTTCAAGGTCTAGGCTTGACTCAGGGAAGTAAGGTTTTGGCAGAGGGGACATAGCCACCACTGAAGCTGGGGGGCTTGTCCACTGACAAAGCAATACCACATCACAGCTCGAATTCCAGGTCTCTTCATTCCTCAGAGAACAGGGCCAGACAGGTAATGGTCAAATTTGATGAAAGGCATAAAGCCAGCAGCAACACTGGCACTGGTGGGGTGACAAATGACTGCCATTGTTTCTCTGCCTCCGCACTGACCTCATACAAAACAGTTGCAACCACAACTCTGAAAGGTGCTCTTGCTAATCTTCAATCTAGCCATAAATAAAAGTGCCCAAACGAGCTTTCTCAAATAAGAAGGTTCTGAGCCAAAATGTGGTCATGATCCTTGTCTACCTCCTTCCTGTCTCCCTGTGTGTGGTCAGTCCAACAAGCGCACCAGTGTCACTTTACCAAAGTCTGCGTGAGCAGAGAAACAGAGGGGGGTGCAGGAGAAAGGCACCTGCTGGGTCACAACAATCAGGGAAGTATGATATGTGCTTGAAGCTCATGGGAGATGAGAAAACAATTCTTCCCATAGATGGAGGACCAGAAATATTGCTGGGGGTGGGGTGGGGCGTGCCTAGGCTTTGTAAAAACAATGAGATGTCTGGCTTTTCTTAACAGGGAAAGAGGGATCGGTGATTAACACAGGGCTCTCCCTTTCACTGGCTTTACTCATTATGCATGCTCAAAGCACCTCTTGATGGGGCTGGCGACAAGGGGATTGCCTTGCAAGCCAAATAAACCTCAGAACTCACAGAAAGGCAGAAATCATATAAAGTGGGCTTGACCTTTCCAGCTCACACCCTTCAAAGCCAAAGTAAAAGGTCTGGTTTCGGAACTCTTACAGAAAGGAGTCTGGGAAGGTGACCTGTCAATGACTGTAGATGCTCTCAGGTACCCAGAGGGCACAATGGATGTAGTCCCCAGAGTAGGCTGGGTCCTAACAGTGCCAGCTGTGTTTGCATTACGCCATTCTGATACCTCACTCCTGATCCTTTCCAGGAAGGTTATTAATGTGTAAGACCGATGGCAAGTCCAGCAGCTACACCAAACCAAACGGAGCAAGCGAGTCAGGCAATGCCACTTACCTGCCTTGACGTTTTGTCAACATTACAGAAATAAAAGGTTCAGAAAAGAAAAGAAAATGATGGAGGTCACAGCATTCAGATAAAAGAGGAGGCCTTGGGCAGTTGTGCCGGATGCTTGCTGTAGGGAGGGCAGACGGGATGCGGATTGAGAAAAGCCACTGTTTAGCTGGTGCCTGGGAGGTTATGGTGGCTGTTGGCTGGTGTGTTTGCACTAGGAGGGACAACCTGAATGACAAAGGTCATGAGGAGGAAATAGAGGGCAGATTAGGTCCTCTCTAACAAGCGGATTATGAAGGGAACAAGAGATCAAATATGGCCCAAAGAAGTAAACAACAGGAAGAATGGTTTCTCTTTTAAGAAAAAAATGATTCAGAGTATTGTTAGGGAAACAGGAAGAAGTGGGAGAGAGACAAATGACAGGCAGGTGTTAGCAGGGCTCTATCATGGGAATTCTAGTTTGCCCTGGAGGAAGCCCCCCAGAGGATTCCAAAGAGGAATCCTTTTCTCTCAGGACTGCAAAGGGTGTATCTGTTTTCCGCTCTTGCTGCACACAGGGGTGGCTGCAAGAAGGCAGCCTGGGTGTTGCAGGTCCTCCAGGGCGGGTAGCAAGTGTACGACCCGAATTAAAAGAAGAATGACATTCATTGAGCTGTTCTTACCTAAGAAGCAGCGGGATCCAGGAGTTCAGAAGATAACTTCAAGCCTGGTCCCACCTGTTAGCCACACCCCTCTCTCGCCTTGCTTTCACTCCCTCCGACAAGGCCATCAACAGCTTTGCATCTACCCAGCCCTCCTGATGGAAGACTGGCCAACACAGCAAAGGAAGGAGCATTGCAGGTCAGAACAGCAGGCACTTGCGGTGCTGTGGCCAAACATAGATTGATGTGGTTAAGAACAAGGGAGAGGCTGGAGATGAAAACAAGCCAGGCTACAAGTGGCCCTGATATCCCCAGGGGGGTGTAAATGAGAGTGGCGAGGTTGACTGATTTGCATGGAAGAATTGAGGACAGGAGAGATGGCTTAGCAGTGAGGAACATTTGCTGTTCTTTCGAAGGCCCTGAATTTAGTTCCCAGCACTGGTCTGTTTTTCCAGTTCCAAGGGATCCAACATTCTCTTCTGACTTCTGTGGGTACGAGGCACACATGTGGTATTCATAAATATATGCAGGAAAAGAAACACTCATATACATAAAATATAAATAAATTAAAAATATAATAAGTCACTTATAGGCCATGCCCCTCACCCTGGGGATGGGATGAGATGCCGTGAAGCAGAACCACGTCACACCCCTGAGAGTCTCTTGGAAGTGGAGACATTTCCTTGGGGATGCCATTGACATTTAGAGGTCAGATGCTGGAGCTGGCAAACATTCTGACATGTTCAAAACGGTCCTGACAATGATTAATCAATGCCTAGTCATTAAAGGAGTGCCAAAAGTGGCTACCAAGTTGCTTGCTGGAAAGTAGGTTGAAGCCACGGGTTAGGCTAGGACTACAGCCTTCCGGGGGGNGGGGGGGGGGGAATGAATGTGAGGAGCAGACAGGTACACATTCAGAGTTGCAGCCCCAGATCTTGCTATTGGATTTGGCTTGGCAGTATGAAAAATGGCACGGCCTGGAGTTATGCCCTTGCAATCCGGGGTAGACCGTGGGACCCAGGACTCGGGGAGGAAATGCCACTCTAAGTTAGTTCTAAGTCTCTCTCCTCAATGTTTTCCTGTTGAGTTGACTCTCATAGTTACCTCTCCACCGGGTTTCGGGCATATTTCTAAGTATTTGTCACTTATACTGCCACTGCCAATCACCCACAGGGACGGATGTGTCAGAGGTTGCTTTCTCTTTCTGGGATAGACATTATGACCAAAAGCAACTTGGAAAGGTATGTTTTCATCTGGCTTACAAGTCCTGATCACCACCATTGAGGGCAGCCAGGGTAAGAACTCCAGGTAGGAGCCTATAGGCAGGAACATGGAGGGGTCATGGAGGGGTGCTGCTTACTGGCTCGATCCTTGAGGCTCGTCTGGTTTGCTTACTGTACAACTCAGGACCATCTTCCCAGAGGTGGCACCATCCACAGTGGGCTGGGCCCTGTCACATCAACCACCAATCGAGAAAATGACCCACTTAGTTCAATTTTTTAGTAATCACGAGTAAAGTGTAAAAACTTTAAAAAATTCAAAATGAATTATCAACCTATGTCATCCATCACTCATCGGTTTTGGCTTTGTTGAGGCAAGGTTCTGTTACATAGAGCAGGCTCAGTTCCCAAGTGCTCAGATTACAAACGTATAATCCACTATGCGTGGCTCAAAACATCAGTTCTATAAAATGTTATTGGTGATGGAATATACTATTTTCTCTACCTGGCTCTAAGAGCTACTAAGAATATGTGACATATCGCACTGGGTTGTAGAGATTACTAGAACTCTTAGCATATGTATGTGTGTGGGCAAACATGTATATGTATGTGTATGTGCATGTGTGTAGAATATTCTGGGGAACTAATGACCCCAGACCCCTTTTTACATGGTCTGCTAAAACTAAGAATGTCCACAATGTTCATCATAGTATTACTTCAAATAATTAAAAATTACAAATATAAATTGTTTATAACTTATTGTCTATAAGCCATCTAGCAAGCTAATGTTGTATCGCTTCCAAGGAATACTTCACAGAAGTGTAAAATCATGTTGTTAAAAATAACAAAAGAGTGCTGTTTGCTCTTCCTGGTGCCCCTGGTTAAGTTCTCAGCACCTACAAGGCTCACCTGTCTGAAATGCCAGTCTCAGGGCATCTGATGCCCTCTTCTGTCCTCCATAGATGTGGACATACACGGCGGCAAAACATACACATAAAATCTGATGCCCTCTTCTGTCCTCTATAGATATTGACATACACGGCGGCAAAACACTCATACACATAAAATAAAGATAAACAAATCTTAAAATTTAAAAAGTAACAATTCACTCAGTTAAATATCTACAGTGTATTGCAACGAAAGGGAAGATTGTAAAATAGCATGATCCTGATTTTCTAAAAATAACTTATATGAACATGTGAAGACATTAAAAAATGACTAGGTAATAGAAAAGGAAATGCTAAACTCTTATGTCTGGATTATGGAATATGAGGGTTTTTGCTTTCATTGGCTAAATTTTCTATAATCTCTCGCGTTGCTGTTTTGATAGTTGTTTGTTTGTGCAGAGCGGGCTGGTATTGAACTCTGGGCTTCACACATGCTAGGCAAGCACTGTCCCACTGAGCTATGTTCCCAACCCTCCTGCACTACTTCTGAAGAAAAATTATTTTATTTTATATGTCAAAGGCAGGGATCAGCTTTTTATAAAGGGCTAGCCAGTAATACTTCCAGGTCACGGGCCACTTGGTCTCTACCTCAGCCATTCAGCTGGGTCACGTTGAGAGGGAGACAGCCAGGACAGTGGGTTATGGATGTATGCTGGTTCCAGTTAGATTTGTGTTAAAGATTAGCAGAGATGGAACTGGCCTGAGAGTTCTTTTTTAAAGTGGCCCAAAATCACAGGAAAAGGGGGAAAGTGGGTTTGGGAGGAAGACAAGTGTCAGAAACTATGAGCAATCTCATGTGGAGTTGATGGCTAGTTCCTGGAATCCAGACAATCTAACAAGTCAAAAACTAGGAGCTGCTATGTGTGGACTGGTAAACTCTCCCAATTACCTAAACAAAGGTAGTGTGAGAGTTGAGGGCAGGTATGCAGGCTAGGTGCTAACGACTGACAACAGAGAGGGTCTGAGACAGCTGAGACAGCTGAGACAGTGGTGACAAGGATCGGGAAGCTGATTCAACAGAGACAAGATGTTGTCATCATAGATACCAATTTCCTCTAAATCACTGGTTCTCAAACTCCCTCATGCTCTGACCCTTTCATACAGTCGTGGTGATCCCAACCATAAAATTATTTTTGTTGCTACTTCATAACTGTAATTTTTTTGCTACTGTTATGAACTGTAATGTAAATAGTGATGTTTTTCGGTTCAACCCCCTTGAGGGTTCGTGACCTCTTGAGAAGCAATGCTCTAAATAAATGCCATCTGGTGATCTGGCCTTTAGCACATGCCTTTGAAAGACACCAGGTCCAACCTATAACAGCATATAAATTATTGATAAACAAGTATATAATAAACTGTCATGCATATATTAGCAATGTGAAATAAAGTATCTTCGAGCTAGAGATGTAGCGCAGTGATAGAAGAGCTGCCAGCTTGAGCAAGGTCAAGTGCTAGCCTCAGTGCTGAGAAGAAGCGAAACCAACTTTGATTGATGGCTACATAATTGGCAACGTTTAATGTATGAATAAAGTCTCTGCTCCTCTTCCTGCTTTTCCAGTTGCTTTAGAATCTGATCTATTCCCCCTTCCTATTCTATTTCCAGCACATACTGAGCTTTAACAAACATAGCCAGGAGAGTCCTCTAAACACAACGCAAGGCATGGTCTCCATGCAACTTCCTGTGCCCTGCTTACCGCCACCGCCACCACCAGCAGCAGCAGCATCCATTTTATTGTTTGGGAGTCTTCACAACATGAGGAACTGTATTAAAGGGTCGCAACACTAGGAAGGCTGAGAAGCACTTACATACTCCCTGGTCAGAAAGCCTCCCCTACATCCAACTGGAAAAGCTTTCTCTTTCTTTGGAGCTGTTCGATGGCACACACCCCTTGTTTTGTTTCTCTGTGTGCTCATGAAGTAGCACATCTTCCTACTGTTTTCCTCTTGTTCTTCTAGAAAGCTTCATGTTTTTAATTGTTGGAATGAACTACAGTAAAACTAGATTCCTTCCACCTCCACCTGCTGAAGGGAGGAAGCAGGTCTGTGCATGCTCCCTGGGGGCCAGAGAGGCCTGCTGGGAAATGGTATTTTGTCACTGCCGTTAGGCTGCCATTCTTATCCTCACTTCAGTTACCCTGACCCCCAGGGACTCTTCTGAGCTAACAGCAGCCTTGACCACTCTCCTTCCATACCCAGCTCCCTTGACCACTCTCCTTCCATACCCAGCTCCCTTGACCACTCTCCTTCCATACCCAGCTCCCTGCCCTGCCCTGCCCTGCCCTACCCACAGCCATCCTTTGAGCTTCACCACCTTCTCTTCTCTACCTCTGCTTTATTTCTAATTGTTATTATTAGAAATAATTATCCACTCCCTTGTTATTTGCTCTCTGTCCCACCCTCATGAGGAGATGTCTTTATCCTGGTAACAAAGGTTGCCCCACCTCACACTGCCTTCATTTCTTTCTTTCTTCCCCACCCATCTCTTGTCCATCTCTCATTAATGTTTATCAACTTGGCTTGTTTTTCAGCCTCCCTGTGAGGAGCAGTCCCTCTGTGTCCACACTATCCAGTCTATTAGACACCTCCTGTTTCCCTTCCTTGTCTGTGGGCTCCTGTCCCATCACTTACTTCAGAGATACTCACGTAAGCATCCTCTGTAGCTCTTGGCCTTTCCTCCACTTTCTTTCCTCCCTGCTTCCAGCCTGATGATGCTCTGTGTCCTTAGATGGGGTCATAGGAAGGCTTGAGCATCACTCTCTTCATCCCCCTGTCCCTCTAAAGGCTAATCTATGTCCCTCTCAGGTCCCCAATCATGGGCCTGTCTTGACCCTCAGAAGATGACTATCTCAGTTTCAAATAAAATGCTATCAGCTAAGAACTCCCTCCACTAGATTTGCAAATCGCCCCTTCTCACCTTCTTCGAAGCTCTGAGTAAGTCTTAGCTTACCTTGGGTAACACCCTCCACCTGCACCTTCCCTAATTATAGTTGTGTATTGAGTAGCAGCAGTAATAGTTCTGAGAAGTGAGCACATCATCAGATGTCCTTCATTTCTTCCTTCTTTGCAGTTTTGTAACTTTATCTGGCACTCGGGAATTCTCGTCCACATTGGTGTGTGTGTGTGTGTGTGTGTGTGTGTGTGTGTGTGTGTGTGTGTGTGTGTGAATAGGGACACATAGCCTAAGCTTATAAAGTGTCTTAGTTAGGGTTCCTATTGCTGAGATAAAACACCATGACCAAAAGCAACATAAAGAGAAAAAGACTTTATTTTGCTTAAACTTCTACATCCCAGTCCATCCTTAGGGGAGTCAGGGCAGTGACTCAGGCAGGGCAGGAAGCTGGAGATGGGAGCTGAGACAGAGGCCATGGAGGAGTGTTGCCGCATACCTGCCTGCTCCCCACAGCTTACTCAGCCTACTTTATTATGGCTTCAAGGACCACCAGCCCAGGGGTGGCTCTGCCCAAAGTGAGCCTGACCCTTCCACCCCAATCTGGCTGGGGCTTTTCCTCAACTGAATTTTCCTCTTCCAGAATGACTCTAGCTTGTGCTGAGTTGGCATAAAACTAGTCGGCCCGCAAAGAATAGTGAATGTTCACCGAATCATTATTGTCATTTTTTTTTTTTTTTTGGATGAACATAACATGGGTAAAACCTGAAACAAGCTCAGAGATACTTGGCTGAAGTTGGCACCAATGCACCTAATTTCTTACTGGCAAATGTCTAGAGGGTCTCTCTAGGTAGCCCTGGCTGCCCTGGACTCACTAGGTAGACCAACTAGGTGGCCTTTAACTCACAGAGGTCCGCCTGCCTCCTGAGTGCTGGGACTAAAGATCAGCACACCTGGCCTGGGAAATACTTCTCGACACTCATTATATGGAGCCTTTGTGAATGCTGGGAGTGTTTCTTAGCTTACCACATCATTGATGGCAAAAGGACCCTTCTTTATATCACCACCCTCCTTTATCAGGGCCATTCTTCCAAGTCCAGATTGGAAAAAAAAAAGCTGGGGGTGGTGGTGGGGATTCATAGAGTAAACAATCCCAGCAGTTCCCAGAAAAGCCTCTTGATATGGTCTAGAGACATAATAAACATAAGATGTATATGGCTGCAACTGGGGCACTGTGCATACTGTTTGGATAGTAAATTTCTCTAAGAATCAGAAGGACTAGACTCTAGAATGAAGACAAAAGCCAAGTGTATGTAGTAAACTCACAAACTCACTCTTGTTTGCTATCATTAGCAAGGGCTAAGTATGGAATCGTTGCTGGGGCAATCACTGTGATTGGCAGTTCTGACACTGCTCAACATCATCAGCAAAACATGGGAGATGGAATGCTATGCCGCTCCAGCCTTTATCATGGCTCTAAGTGATGAGAAACGTTCTGTTCTGATACCATCTTAAGGGACCACTGTCATATATGGTTCATAACTGAGCACAGCATCTTATCACTGTGCTTGTTTCCTCTCTCTCTCTCTCTCTCTCTCTCTCTCTCTCTCTCTCTCTCTCTCTCTCTCTCCTCTTAGCCTCACTCTTTTGCATCAGTCGTGTAAACAACTTTCAGACAATCCTCAAAAGTTACACTTTCCACGACCCTGAATTTCCTTCAGGCCACTGCCCCTATTCATCCCAAGTCTTTTAAAGAACAAAATCTATTTTTATGTGTTTTAAAAATAATTTTCTAAATGCTAGCATTAGAGAAGGGAGAGGGAGCCTCAATTGAAAAAAATGCCTTCATAAGATTGGGCTGTTAGGCAAGCTGTAGAATATTTTCTTAATTAGTGATTGTTAGGGGAGAGCCCAGACCACTGTGGGTGGTACCATTCCTGGTGTGGTGGTCCTGGGTTCTGTAAGAAAGCAGACTGAGCCAGCCATGGGGAGTAGTAAGCCAAGAAGCAGCGCTCCTCCATGGCGTCTGCATCAGCTCCTGCCTCCAGGTTCCTGCCCAGTTAGAGTTCCTGTTCTACGATGACCAATAATATGGAAGTTAAGCCAAATAAATCCTTTCCTCCCCAGGTTGCTTTTAGTCATGGTGTTTCGTCACAGCAATAGTAACCCTAATTAGGACATCTATATCCTTGTTTTCAAAAAATAGATGACAAATATGGGCTGGAGAGATGGCTCAGCAGTGAAGAGTGCTTATTGCTCTAACCAGAAGGCTAGAGTTCAAATCCTAGCACTCATATCAGGTGTCAAAACTGCTTGTAATTCTAGTTCCAAAGAACCCTGTGTCCTCTCTATCATCCATGTACACACACACACACACACACACACACACACAAATAATTTTTAAAAATTAAAGATTATAATTACAATATTCCTCCCTTCAAAGCCTCCCACATACCTCTCCCCACTCTCCTTCAATTTCAAGGCCTCTTTTTTCACTAATTGTTATTGCATATATATTATCATGTAGATATATAAATTATATAATATATAGATTTGGTATCAGATCAGGCAGTCTACAAGACACTGCTCCCAGAAAATATAGACTTAGTAACAAAATTCATTTGCTTAAAACAATCTTGGATAATATACAATAGATGATATACAATTAATATAAAAAATGAGAATTTGCCAATTATAAGGAGACTGGCTCACAGAAAGTTACAGCGAGGTCTTTGAACTAGAAAACAGATGAACAGAGAGGGCCAGCTTGCAGCCTGTGAGAGCTTCCAAGCTTTTCAGCCAGACTAACTCTCAAGCTTCAACCACTGTGTATTGTTCCAGGGTTGGGAACTTGCCTAGACTGGCTGAGATATTTTTCTATCTGTTTAATGTCTCACTTTCCTGAAGAATAGAATGGCGTATGTCATAAATGTTCGCACGGACAAGAATGATTTGAAATTGATAATACCGATTTTCTCTGTACTTGTAACTCTTGCCCAGGGACAAAATGACATGATGTGTATTTCTTTTGAAATCTTAAGTTGGCCTCTTTTGAGGAATCGATATCAATAAAGAAACATCCTGGTTGCTAGTCAGTTAGAGATGCAGGAATCTCCCAGCCATGGTCTCTGACTAGTCCATCCATTACTTCTCTTTGCCTGATCCTTATCTCCCCTGCTCGAGCCTGTCTGGCTGCTGGGGCTGGCCAACAAGTAAAGTCAGTAATGCTTGTTTTGGGTACGTTTGCAATATGGCAGACTGTGTCCTCCGAATGAACTTTTAGAGTAATCTATTTATTATCCCATACCTATGGTTATACATCAGCACACGTGATTAATACCACATGCATCATAGGAAAGGAACATGTTCAGTAGAACTGCTTACATAACCCAGGTCTTCAGCTAGAACAGAGACCATCCTGGCTACACCCTTAGCCAGCAGCTTCTTCTAGACACCGTAAGTACCCAAACAGTAACCTGGCGCCCTTGAGCACTCTAACTCAGGGAGCCCCTTGCTCACTTGCACCATATCTAATCCACACCATCTCTTTCCTTAATCTAAATAAATGTCCCTTGCCACTATACAATCTGTATGTGCTTCTTCAGTCCATTAACTAAGACATCAAAAACTGGACACAGCTGGCCCAGACAGCAACCTTTCATAACATTCTGGCATTGATAACGAAAGGCCTTGGCACAGTCACAGACCCTAGGACATTCTGTGTCATTCTCAACCCCTCCCTCCTTGCACAACTGTGTTTGTTTGCTCATCGAGACTTGATTTCTTAAATCGTCAAAATGGCTCAGATTCATCATTTCTGTCCTGTGGTTCTTTCCATCTCTGCTACAGGTTTCCCTCACTCATGACTGTTGGTCAGGGTCCAATACGATTTAACTGACCTGGGGAGAGAGGCATTATTTTTTTCCCAATATTTATTAGGTATTTACTTCATTTACATTTTAAATGCTATCCCGAAAGTCCCCTATACCCTCNCNCNCCCCCGCTCCCCTACCCACCCACTCCCCCTTCTTGGCCCTGGCATGCCCCTGTACTGGGGCATATAAAGTTTGCAAGACCAAGGGGCCTCTCTTCC
>NC_034601.1:18267537-18277123 GCF_900095145.1 Mus pahari
ACTATTGGATTGGAGCAGCTGTTGTGTTCCACTCACTAGTGATCCTAAGATCGCTTGGGCAGTCTGCTAGGGACCGTGGGGGTGTCCGCCGAATCTGCGCCCTAGCTGACCAGGTGCTGACACAGACCGGAAGGGATTTGTGCCCCCGGTCAGGCCGGTTCTCTGCTTCCCTAGTGCTGTCTCCGGTCCCATGCTCGATTGGATTGGAGCAGAAGTTGTGTTCCCCTCACCAGTGATCCTAAGATTGCTTGGGAAGTTCGCTAGGGACCATGGGATATCTGCTGAATCTGCACCCTAGGTGACCCGGTGCTGGCGCAGACCAGAAGGGATTTCGGAGAGAGGCATTATAAGGAACTGCATTAATCAATTATCCAGCTGAGGATTTGAACTCAAGTCCCCATGGTTACAAATTGGATAATGCAAATTGTGCGTTATCCAACATATGGCCTCTCTAAAGCTGTCTCTGGGCTGTATGGAGGTGTCTGAAGTCCAGTATGACCCTTCAGGAAAAGAACTGCAGATGTAACAGGAATTGAGAGCAGACTGGAAGCCGTGAATGCGAGCCAAAGTTCATGGGCTAGACACCTGCCTAGGCCTGCTTCCCTGGCCATGGCCTTGATGAGAAGGGCCTCCTACAGATCTTGGGCACTTTCAATTTAGAGGCCTGTGCTAATCTCAGAGTCCAGAAGGCCCTCAGGTTCCCAGTTGCCGATCCAGTTGCTGGAGATGTAGTTCAGTGAGAGAGCACTGACGAAGCATGTACAAGATCCTGGGTTGAGTTGCCAATACTACAAAAATAAAATACAAATATATAATGATATAAACATTTAAAAAGTGGAGAGGTGTAATAGCTTAGGGGTAGAGTGATTGCCCAGGCCCTGAGTTCTTTCCCTAGTAACAAAACAAAAAGCTATTTATACTATTTGGGGCCTGATTAGTCAAAATTATTTTTCCAAATTTAGGTATCTTAACTCCACAAAGAACACTTCAAAAGTTATGTTGCTTCTTGCTGAATCTCAGATTCCCTGGTACAAGGGTGTCATCACTAAGCATGTCAGCCTGTTTTCATAAGATATGGCTGACTTCTCTTTCATCTCTGACTACTCATTTGTAGTTCTGAGGACAAGCCTCAGGAACCAGTGATTCTTCAGTTCTTATCAGGAAATGAGTTGAGATTCAAGCATTCATTTCAAAGGATATGTGTGTGTATGAATATGTGTGTACATGTGTGAGTATGTGCATATGTGTATGCATGTATGTATGTGTAGAAGTATGTTGTATTTGTGTGCATGTGTGTGTGTGTGTGCATGTGTGTGTGTGCATGTGTGTGTATGCTTGTGTGTTGTATGTGCATAAGTGTTCAGGTGGCCATGCATGCAGAGGGAACCAGAAGAAAGTCGGTACCTGCTCCTGTCCCTCTCCACCTTACTCACTAGAGACAGAGTCTCCCACAGAACCATACATTTTCCTTTTTTTTTTTTTTTTTTTATAAAGTACAACATTTAATTAGGGCTGGCTTACAGGTTCAGTGGTAAAGTTCATTATCATCAAAGCAGAACATGGCAGCATCCAGGCAGGCATGATTCAAGAGGAACTGAGAGTTCTACATATTCATCTGAAGGCTCCTAGTGGAATACTGACTTCTAGGCAGCTAGGAGTAGGGTCTTAGAGCCCATCCCCAAAATGATACACTTATTAAAACAAGAACACACCTCCAAATAGTGCCACTCTCTGGGCCAAGCATATACAAACCATCACATTCCACTCCTTGTTCCCCATCGGCTTATTCAAACCCGTGAGTCTATGGGGCCATATCTAGCCATAGCATAATTTAAAAAGTACATTTAGTCCAACTTCCAAAGTCTCCAGAATCGATAGCAGCACCAACAATGACAAAAGTTTAAAGTCAAAGTCTCTTCTGAGATCCATCCAATCACTGAACTGCAATCCCCGAATCAAGACAGGAAACCAGCTGGGAGACAACTCCAAACTCTGCATCGCCATGTCCGATGTCAAAACAGTCTTCAGATCTCCAGCTCCTTTTTCATCTTGGTTGGCTGCAACAAACTTCTTTTCCTGGGCTGGATCCACTCCCTGCTGGCAGCATTCCTCAGGAGATATCCTATGGTCTGACATCTCAAAGGTCTTGGAGTCTCCAAGGCAGCTTCAATGTTACGGCTTCTTGTTTCATTGTCTGGGATCCACACATGATCTTCTGGACTCTTCCAAAGGGCTGGAGTCACTTTAGCTCTGCCCTCTGTAGCACTCTAAGCTCAGGTTGATCCACTCCACTGCTGCTACTGTTCTTGGTGATCATCCCATGGGACGGGTGTCTCCAATACATGGTGTCTTCCACTGCAACTAGGGTTAACCAATAGCCTCTCATGGGCTATTTTTATGGTACCAAGCCTCAAATCCTTTGCATCCCCTTCAGTTCTGGGCTGTCAACTAGAACTGAGGCTGCATCTTCACCAATGGCCTTCCATAGTCTCCGACAGTGCCGAGCCTCAGCTGCTCTTCATGACTCCTTCATGCCTTCAAAACCAGTACCACCTGGGTGACTCTTAGACATTACAAAGTCCAGCTGCGGCGTAAGTTACAACCTTGGCTATCTCTGGAACACAGCTGCTTTGTGCTCTCAGAAAACACTTCCCAGAAGACGCATCTCAATGATGTTGACCTCTTCTTAATTACCACTAATTTCATAGCTCCAGCTAATCAGCATCAATTGTCCCAGTGGTCCCTTCTATTTTTCACTCTAAAGCCAGAGCCACATGGTCGGAGCTGCCGAGTTCTGTTGCTTGCAGGAGCAGTAACATGGCCACCCTTATTCTATTACCAACTTTCATTTTTCCAACGCCCTCTCTGCCTAAGCTTGGCTTTCCTGGAACTTGCTCAACATTTTCCTTTTTGTCTGGCTAGACAGTGAGCTTCCAGGATCCTCCTGTCTCTCCCTGCTATATGCATCTGCGGCCTCATTCAGTTCCTCACAGGAGGGCTAAGGATTTGAGTTCCCATGGTTACAAAACAAACTATCTGAGCCATCTCCCTGGACCCTAAAACTCTTTTGAGTGAAGTTTGGGTTTGGTCCTAGCCTCCTGACTCTAGTTCTCCAGAATCTACAATACTTGTTCTTGCTTTCAGGCCAGGAACATGTGATACATCTGAACTCCCTAGTTCTTCATGGAACTGACTCTTATACACTCTTCAAAGTTTGTCTCAGGCTCCAAGTCCTCCAGGAATCCTTGCTAATCCCCACCCTCTACCCAGCCTCCTCCACCCAGGTCTGAGCCAGAACCTAACCTTTAGACTTCCATTTGTGGTTAGGCTCAAAAATTAGTTTCTGCTTCCTAGGGCATGGATGTGCTTTTTAAAGCTCTTTTTAAAAAAAAAAATACTTATTATTATTTTGTGTGTACGATCTGTGAGCACAGACCTGCATGCCAGGGCACATATGTGAAGGTCAGAGGTTAACTCTCAGAATCAGCTCTCTCTCACCACCTCTCTGGGGGCTCACCAGGTTCATGAAGCAAAGTGTTTTGCTCACTGAGACAGACATCTTGCTGGTAGGATACATTCTTTGGTTCTTTATCCTTAACACGCAGCACAGAGCCTGTCACAAGCTGATGCTTCCTGCACTGAGAACTTCGGACCTTACTCACTTGGAGGAACGCCCTTCTTATCCGTCAGAATCCAGATCCATCACACAAGGAAGAGCCCCAAATGTGAAGCTCAATAGTCGCTCCTGGGGGCTGGCGAGATGGCTCAGTGGTTAAGAGCACCGACTGCTCTTCCGAAGGTCCTGAGTTCAAATTCCAGTCAACCATATGGTGGCTCACAACCATCCGTAACAAAATCTGATGCCCTCTTCTGGATTGTTTGAAGACAGCTACAGTGTACTTACATATAATAAATAAATAAATCTTAAAAAAAAAAATAGTCGCTCCTGGTCATTGCACATGAGAAAGGTTTCTGTTTGCTGTGCTGGTAGCATTCCAGTGATGTTTGCTGCCGGTGACTCACTCACTGCCGTTATGGGCTTTTGTGTCCTTACAATCTTGCTGGAGAGACATTGTCCTCCAAGCACCACATCCAGCCTTGTGTGCAGCTCCCACATGCCCCACCACCATGCACATGAAACAAATAAGGGCCAACATTTGGGATATAAATAAATAAAATAATTAATTTAAAAATAAAAATAAAATGGAATATCTTAAATTAAAAAGAATAAAATTAAGTTTAAAAATTATACACACCATTCATATTTACACAATACCTAGTGAATAGAAACAGAAAAATTGTTCACATTGGATTGTCTTTGACCCAGTTCCTCCCCATTGAGTCATATGTACTAAGACAATAACGAAGACAAAGACACAACAATTAAACAGATTTATCCACAAGAATGTTAACTGAAGTGATGCTTACCAAAGTAAAAAAAAAATTAGAAACAATCTAAATATCTAACAAAGAGAGTTCTGGTTTATATAATTGCATCAACTGTCCAAAACTTCCATCTTCTTGACTCCTTCATGCCTTCAAAACCAGTACCATTAGGAATTAAAAATTAAACTATAGAAACGGGTTTATTTGTATGTTAGTTATTCATAATCTACTGTTAGTTTTATAATCAGGCTATAATAGAAAATTATAGTATTATGTTACTTTTGTATAACATGGGCCTGGTATGTGTAGAAGATCCTGAGTGATTATTTATCAAGCAGTACAGGGGCAGCGCTGTTTCCCACCTGCTTGCAGGTTTGCAGTGTTTCTAATAGCACACAAACCACACCGATGATAATCTTCTAATGAGAAGAAAAGTTTGGATAACTCAGACTGAATTTTTTCTGTGTCCTGTAGACCCAGGTCCACTATAGGCATAGATATTTTTGGACAAAGAGCAAGCAAGCAAGCAAGAAAATAACTATTACATGTCACTATTCACTAGGCACACACTGTCTGTATGGTCTGCTGTAAATATGAGTTGTGCATATATTTTTAACTTAATTTTTTTCTTAAATTACATCTTTACTTATTTGTTCCATGTGCACGGGGGTAAGAGGAGTTGTGCCCAAGGCAGGGTGTAATGGTTGTAGGACAATATGAGATAATTCTCTCCTTCTGTAGTAGATTCTGGACATTAAACCCGACCTGACTCAGCAGCAAGCTCCTTTATCCACTGGGCCATCTCACTAGCTTCTACATTTTCACTGATGAGAAAACAGGTAAGAGAAAAGAAAATACCTGTTACTCAAGTCAAAGAGAGAATAACAAATTCCATGTAACCGGTCAACCATCTGTAAGCCCTCTGGCTGTTCTTCCCAACAGAGCATCCCTCCAGGTACCCTCCTCCCACTAGGACCCTACAATCCAGGCCAGCATGATAGGGATGAAAACAAGCCAGTCCCTGAGACCATTGTCCTCTGATGTACCCTGGAGGCCAATGATCCTTGCATCCAGGAAACCAGATCAAGCCATGGGGTGTTTGCCCTTGTAGTTAAAGGGTGTTTGCCTGAGGATCAGACCTAACAAGACCAGTGATGACCAAGAACAATAAATACCATGTGCAGGCTGTGAAGCACACTGGGTCAGGGATCCTCATCTGGATGTGTGCTCTTAGACCAATGTTGGATTTCTTAAGGCTTTGGCTACATCATTTCGAGAAAGTAAGCTTTGGCCTACCGACTCTCTGAGGGTCTGTCAATCTATAACCTCATGTTCCTGATCAAATGAGGATCTTATTATGGGTATGACATCAGAGGGATGGAAGCATACATTTTTAATGTCCCAAAGGTCTCGTGTCACCCACCATCAGAGGGAGGGAGAGGTTCATATCCCCAAGAGGAGGAAACTGGTTCTCAGAAAGAAACAATTAGTTAGACTTTTGAGTAGCTTCCTTCATGGACCCTCAGTGGTTCCTCTCATTCTCCCCTCCCTCCTTCCCTCCCTCCCTCCCTCCCTCCCATACATGTCCTTAAATATCCATGTGAGTATATTGCTGTTTCCCAGGAAATTTATTAGGGCAAATGAGTATTTTCTCTGACAAAGAGGCTAAAGCTGGCACACTGTCTGCCTCTGACAGAGTCACGTGGGTCTGCTCAGCTCATTCACAAGGCCTTTAGCCTGGCTCAGGAGTTGGACAATCAATGCCTTCCCAAACGGTAATTCCTTTCTATTTTGAGATTTTTTTTTGTATGTATTGATGTTTTGCTTGCATATATGTCTATGTACCATGTGTGCAGTACTCATGGGGGCCAAAAAAGGGTGTTAGATGCCCCGGAACTGGGCAGGAAATGCACAGAGCTCACCCACTTGTCGATGTCTGGAGTAGGAGTCTCCTGCTTTGCCTCCTCTCTGCCAACCTATCCTCTTCACCTCCCACCTTGTGTCTTCTCAACCACACTTACTCTTGTCTCTCCTGTATGCTCTTATAGCACAGCTAAAGCACACGTGCATGCACACGCATGTGCACACACACACACACACACACACAGAGGCTTGGTCTCTGAACACTTGGTCCCTGGTTTGTGGCACTGTTAGGGGAGATTTAGGAGAGTGACCTTGCAGGAGGAATTCAGTCACTAAGAATGGACTCAAATATGTGTGTGGATGCACATTAATATACCTTTGTTTTGTAGAATGTCCTTCAAACCAATCGCCTCTCCCAGAGTTCCACAGAAAATGATGCCTTGGCCTTGTTGAGATGCCATATCAGAAAGCCTAAGCAATCAGTTTCTCCCAGTATCAGTGCTTTAATATTGATCATTTGGTTAATGTGGTATCCTACAGGTTTCACTGTTTCACAGTTACATCTTCCCCATGAAAATTAAGAAGTAATCTGTGTAGCTCAGCAGTTAAGAGCAAGTAACACAGAGAACCAGAGTTCCATTCCTAGCTCCTGTACTGGACATTTCACGGGCAAATGCTTGTAGCTCCAGATGCCCTCTTCTGGCCTCCAAGAGCACTACACTCCCACGTGCACACACACACACACACACACACACACACACACACACACACACACAATTCTTTACAAAAACCAAAAGGAGTTATCTGTGAGGAGACAGTTAAGAAACTCTGCTTCCGGGGCTGGAGAGATGGCTCAGCAGTTAAGAGCACTGACTGCTCTTCTGAAGGTCCTGAGTTCAATTCCCAGCAACCACATGGTGGCTCACAACCATCCATAATGGGATCTGAAGGTGTCTGAAGACAGAGCTATGAGGAGCAGGGCCAGAATGAGCGGGTCCTGAGCAAGAGCTGGAGAGTTGGCTCAGCAGTTAAGAGCACTGACTGCTCTCCTGGATGTCCTGAATTCAAATCCCAGCAACCACACAGTCGCTCACAACCATCTGTAATGGAATCAAATGCCCTCTTCTGGTGTGTCTGAAGACAGAGACCGTGTACACATACAATAAATAAATAAATATATCTTTTTTTTTTAAAAAAAAAAAAAAAAGAAACTCTGCTTCCTATGTTTAGCAGACGTTGATGATCCTTGCCTGGATTACTTATCACAATAGTAGCTACAGAATGGTGACTGAAATGCCATTGACTATATACTAAAGGATTTATGAGTCACTACTTTTTCAGTTTACTGTAGTATAGTACTGTCATTATTTATTTTTATGTTCAGGTTTCCCAAGAGTTGACAGTGGCTTCCCTTTGAGCGTGTTCTTTTACGGAAATTTACTCTGAGTCCCTCCTAACTTTCTGCACAAGGCCAGCTTATGCTCTCCATTTCCTCAGAATCTGCCGTGTCAAAGAGCCCAGATTTCTAATAAAGACTGGGATTGAACTGGCTTTGGTGGCACATATACCTTTAATACCAGCACTCAGGAGACTGAGGCAGGCAGATACCCATAAATCCAAGGTCACCCTGGTCTACACAGTAAGTTTCCAGGACAACCAAGCCTATGTGGAAAGACCCTATCTCAAAAACAAAAATTTTAAAAAAGACTAAAAATTGAAAAGCCATGTTCAGCTCTGGGTGGACTTGTTGGATTGTAGTCTCCGTGCATGTAGGCCTTCTCAGCCAGCTCAGGAGGAAAGAATCATCTCCAATGGGCCCGAGTCAAGTTCTGAACTCTCTTGCTGCCTCTAGTACCAACCCCAAAGCCCAGAGTAGCCTCAGTCTCCCGCACACATTCTCCCTCAGTGAGAACCTTCCTTCCCAGCAGTTTCCTCGACACCACAATGCATGCAAATAGCATTTTAAAATTGCCATACCCTTTCCACCATGGAAAAGCAAAATATTCCATACTAACCATTCGTCTTTTAGGCTGTTGGGTGGTCAAAGAACTGCATTCAAGAATAACTGTTCAGAAGGGTGGGTTGTGGGTTTATTTCTTCTGCTGTGTCCAGGTTTCATCTGAAACACAAGCTCCTTCCTTTGTGTTCCCATCTAATTTTGTTATTCCGCCCCCCGTGCGCAACCCCCCCCCCAACTCTGTTTAACTGATTTTACTGATTTTTCTGAGCACGGCCAACAGTAGCAGTGTTCTAAAATTCAAAACTACACAAAAAGGAATACTCGGAAAATACTGATGATGTTGAGGAATTGACGTTTGCTTTGTAGTTGTGCTTTGAATATTCTCTGAGTCACTGCTAGGTGTACCCGCCCCCCAGTAGCATTCCCTGGGCCTTCCTCCCCTAGGTACCACTGCAAACCTTGCCATGAGCCATCATTTCTGCCAGCAAGCAAGTGAGCTGAGCTTCTGCCTCAAGTATGCCCTTGCGTGAGAACCCGGGTGGCCAGATCGACTTCGGATGATTTCACAGCTATTCATACGGAATTAGAAAAGATGCTTTGTGCTAACACAGCTATCAAACAGGATGACGGAACCTTTGATACAGCCACACTCCTCTCCATTCCACGTGAGCGTCCTGGACTTACCCGTGCCCGGCCTGCTGCGGGCAGCCAGAGCCTTTCTGGGTCACTGTGTGTACAGTACTGACTATGGTGAGATTCAGCAATAAAACCACCTACTGAGTGACAGCCAAGGGCATCAGCAGCTCTGGGTGGAGAAGGCCCTGTGCAGGGAAGCCACACCCTATGGGTGGGACCCAAAGTGCGGGCAAAGCTTTAGGAAAAGCCCAGGCAGAAACAAAGTACTGGGCGGCTCCTTGGAAAGACGCGGAACCTAATTAGAGCTTATTCTCTCTAGGACCTTCCTCTAATTCATAGTTAGGGTGTATGCCAGCCCTGAAACTCAGCTAAGCAGCGTATTATTCCTGGAGTTCTGAATGATGGCGCACTCTGTGTTTGCAAGATATAAAAGGGCAATCAGAGGGAGCAGCTGCCACCATCCTTTGATGCTCCATCGGGAACACCTGGAGAGGATCCCGCCAGTTTGTTAATTAACAAACAAGCTCCTCAGTTATACACCGGTTGCTCCTGTGAATTGGTCTCCTGGCCCAAGCGACTCTGGGTCCTCAGGAAAGCCTGGCTGTCAGAGCTGTAGGACTGGGCCCCACCTTCGGTGCTTCTTCCTGTCTTAGATCAACGGGACTGTGAGTATGTGACATGCGTGGATATCTTCCCCGCCCCCTCCTTACTTTTTAGACTCTTTGCGGGGGGGGGGGGGGG
>NC_034601.1:18277183-18279991 GCF_900095145.1 Mus pahari
ACACCTAGCCCACGTGTGTGTGTGTGTGTGTGTGTGTGTGTGTGTGTGTGTGTGTGTGTGTGTGTGTGTGTGTGTGTGTGTGGAAAACGCTTCCTGCGTTCCCATTGGTGAGTACTGAACTGGAATGAAACCCAGTGAAAACTCTGTATTACTGGCATCTTCACAACAAGGATTTTTACGGGAAATCCCACTTGTGACGCAATAGGATCACGTTCCCCCAGGAGCATGGTGATTAGATCTGTGTGCATTACACAGTCTAAATTTTTTCATACGTTGCTGAAATGTGATTCAAGTTCCACAGAGTCAGGTTCTAGGAGCAGCCCCCGCTGGAGATGGAATGGCACCCCGTGCAGAGAGGGGCAGAGTGCCCTCCCATCGAGGCCTAAAGGGCCCTTAGCAATTGCATGGTTGGAAGTCCTTCGCAGTTGAGGAAACTGGGCTTAAGTGTTACATCACTAGCCGAGCTCACACAGACAAGGGCCGAAGCAGGGTCCTGGTCAGATTTCGGTTTACCTTGTGGTTTAGCATCCTTTCACCCTGTTTGCATCTGCTTTTCATTAAAGTTGCACCAATGGCTTCTACCTAAGTGTACTGGGTACATTTTCCCAGGCACTGGACACTCCAGCCCAGACCCGACGAAGCTGTGTTCACTGCTGGCTGAAGCTAAGTCTCTGCTGAACCTCAGAGTTTGGATATCTGCTTTTTTTATTTTTTATTTTTTTTATAAAGGAAAACTTAAGCACATTTAAATTGAAAAAAAAATTAAAGAATTCATCAATTTATGAGTCCAGTATTGTGGCAGGGTAAACTCGAACAATGTAGCTGTAGAAACAAGAGAAGATAAATAAATGAATTTTATTGATTAGAGTAGAAAGCTCCCGTCTAGAGGTTATTATTTGTTTGTTTGTTTTTATTTCATAGAGATTTAAATTCTGGAGCCTCCACAATCTAATGGTCTCCCAATTTGTGTTGTTTTTCTTTAACCATTTCTGGCTTCAATGCCCATTTTTTTTTTTTTCCTCACATTATTCCCATTTGAAAACACAGTGAAGAGCCCACTTCTCTAGAACTGTAATCTTCAGATTTGGGTTTCATAAATCAATCTTTACTAACCACTTGTTTACTTAAGACTAAAAAGTGGGCGTGGCTTCTTATTACCGTGGTCCATCCTGTGCTGTGCTGCTGTCACCGGATCCTTCTCACCCCCCTGGAGGCCGGCGAGGGCCACTGGGGACAGCTTTCTTGCTGTGTCACACGTGAGAGGGAGGCGGAAGGCAGGAGGAAGAACTCTGCCTAACAAATTTACTCCCCTGACATGGGCATGCCCCACTCCTGAGAACAGAGCCCGTGGGATTTAATCTCCTCTTTAAAGGCTCCACCTCTCCACCCGTTTCATAAGCGTTCGTTTTTCTGAGCTTTGGGAACGTGTTCAAAGCACATCAATCTGGCTAAGCTCTTGATTCCGGACGGCCTACCTTGATTCCTGGCCTTGTGCGGTTTGCTCAGCCAGAACCTGTGAGTTACAGGAAGCTGTGTTAGGCAATATCTAACAACGTCTAGCCTTCTGCGATTTCTGGTGCAGGGTCATGATTAGTGCATTTGACAGATTTGGCAGCGTGGCTTACAGTGGGTAAGTGGCTTCTCCACGTCGGCTGGCTGGTAGCTGAAAGAGTAGCTCACACAGTGTTCTGATCATCTGTGTGGTGACAGAAATATTTTTACATTTATTTGTTTGTTTATTTTTGTGCGGAGGTGAGGTGGGTGGGTCAGAGTGCAGATGCGGAGGTCAGAGGACAACGTTCAGGAGTCGGTTCTTCCCTTTCACTGTGAGGGTATCAGGAGTTAAATTCAGGTCATCAGGCTTGGTAGCAAGCACCTTTAGGGGCTGAGCCATCTCATCTGCTTTGTTTCTTGTATTGAACCATTCGGGATTTTTACCCTTTCTGAACCCTAGTATTCTCCCCTGGTTGGACTGGCTAAGTTTTCTTTATAGTTTTCAGTGAGTTTCTATACTACCACTAAGTTAGTGAGTGGATGTTGTTATCTAGTTGTCTATGAGAAGCTGACAAAGGGAGTGGGGGTGGGGGTGGGGAAGGAATCTGTGTTCTGCTTAACTATAATACAATTACGCTTAGCATTGTAAATTTAAGATATTTAGTAAGTTTATCATAAAATTAACTTTTTCTTAGTAACAGCAATGTTAGCTAAAAACGTAAGTCAGCATATTTAAGTTTAATATGTAATCAATGTTTTAAGTAAATTTAAGAACTTTAGCAATGTTAACAGCCTTCTTTTGCTTGGTTCACTTGTATCAGCCATAGCTTACTGCATGTTGGATTTTCATCTAGACCAGAGGAACATTTCTTTCCATCCAAAATATTTGAGCCCTCTCACCAGGTTCCCATGAAAAGTCTCACAGACTGTCGTCCTTATTTATGAACACAGACATTCCCACAATATATTTGTGGATTAAAAATAAGTGCTACTCAGGAAGACTCTTATATTCTCTAGTAGCTGTAGGGAACTGTGTTTGAAATAGTATTGACCCTAAAGCTTTGGAGTCTTCAAGATACTCTGTGTATTGAGGGCCTACCAGATGGACACCTGTGGATACAGCAGAACATCTGTCTGTTGAACACAGAAAGCCTGGGCAGGGGTGGAGATGGAGGTACGGACGGAGTGATGTATTGCTTACCTTAGGGAATGCTTTAAGGGACAGCCTGCTATGTAGGCTCCCTTTCTGACTTAGACCTTTGCTTTCATTCTCTCTCTCTCTCTCTCTCTCTCTCTCTCTCTCTCTCTCTCTCT
>NC_034601.1:18280071-18315049 GCF_900095145.1 Mus pahari
CTCTCTCTCTCTCTCTCTCTCTCTCTCTCTCTCTCTCTCTCTGTGTGTGTGTAGTAGAAACTTTTTTTAAAAAATAAATAAATGACCTGTGGCTGTAGCTCAGAAGTAGAATGTTTGTCTGGTGTGAGGCCCTGGGTTTGATTCTTGGCACTGCATACACAACATGTATGTGCCATTTATGGTGGTAGATACCTGTAACCCCAGGAATTTGAGTGGCTAAAGCAGGGTTGCAAGTTCCAAGCCAGACCAGGAAACTTATTGAGGCCTTGTCTCAAAATAGAAGTCACTGTGATGTAGCTCTATGAAAGCATGTCCCCAGCACATATGAGGCCCAGTCCTAGAGGAAAAGGAATTTTGAAAGATACTTGATTTAGTGACCAGATATGGTGGTATACACCTGTAGTCCCAGTATATATGCAAGAGGATTGCGAGTTCAAGGCCATCTGCAGCTACCGAACATATTTAAGGCCCTGTCAAAATAAGAAATAAATTGCTTTTCATATATCCCCAATAAGCAGAACCTTCCTGGGATCTGAAATGAAGCTCAGAAAGAGAGGCAAGAACCATGATCCGTCTTGATGGCCACCATTATCTTTCTCCTGATGGTATCAGGTTTTGGTCTCTTGATAAATTTACCTTTAGGTGCACAGAAGGAAGACTAGACCTAGAGTGTGTTGGGAGAACTTTTGGGGTTTCCTTAGCGTTCCCCGCCTTAAATACAATTCTGAGATGAAGCATTTTCCTGTCCTATACAGGACAGGAACTAGAAAGGGACATTTCTGAGCAGTGCTTATACTCAGTTCCAGTTGGATTAGGACTCTTCGTCTGGACAAGACAGAAGCCAGGTCTCCCATTTCTTGATCAAACATTTTTTATAATTCCTGGGAAAGGGTTAGGAAACTTGGATTTATTGACATGAACGGCATGCTCCGGATCCAAGGTTAGAACACTGACAAATCTAATCCAAAATATTGACTCAAAAAAACTGCTGTGTTTGGATAGAGTTGGCCTCAGGGCATAGTGTTTCACGTCCTAGTTAGCTATTCTGTTGCGGTTATAAAGCTGCTCAAGTCAACCTTGAGACCCCATGGGAGGGCCCGTCCTGGCAGCTCTATACCAACTCATCCTGGATCTTGTTCCCTACAGAATGGGCCTGCTCCGACTTCTGGTGCTCTGCACCTTGGCTGCATGCTGCATGGCCCGCTCTCCCCCAGTCCAACCCCTGCCACAACGCCCCTTCTCAGGTCTGCATCCCCTGGGCTGTAACGACTCTCAAGTGCTGGCAGTGGCAGGCTTTGCCCTGCAAAACATCAACAGAGACCAAAAGGATGGCTATATGTTGAGCCTGAACAGAGTGCATGATGTTCGGGAGCACTATCAGGCAAGTGACCGGCTGTGGGGCAGCATTTGGGCAGGCTGCAGGCACTAGCCAGGGGGTGGCAACTTGGGGCTACTTGTCAACAGGTGCTTTCTGGTCTGGAAACAGAATACT
The DNA here is from genome assembly GCF_900095145.1 of Mus pahari. Lineage (NCBI taxonomy): Eukaryota > Metazoa > Chordata > Mammalia > Rodentia > Muridae > Mus > Mus pahari. The sequence goes on from NC_034601.1 coordinate 18,281,564, forward strand.
GTGCCGTCATCAGCAGGTGCGCTATGACACTCTTGCTGCCCATAGGGACTGTGACAAGAGTGTTCCGACCCTGTCCCATGTCCAGGTTTCATGAGTATAGAAGAGCATGCATCACACACATGAGCTTAGGTTCTCCCAGGAAGATGCTATTGGTCTAGTTGTCCTGGAATTGTCTCATGTGCAATGCGGTATTTCTCCAACCCCATCCTAGGAGGACATGGGATCTCTGTTCTACCTCACATTGGATGTCTTAGAGACTGGCTGCCATGTGCTCAGCAGGAAGGCACAGAAGGACTGCAAACCGAGGATGTTCTATGAGTCGGTAAGTGCCTGATCCCAGGGGGCTGCTCAGTGTCTACCGTCTGTTCGGTTTCATCTTCATTATTGCCCAGGCAACAGGCCAGTGTGCCAATTCTAATACTGGAGGAAGAGCCAAGTTTAGTCAGGGTAGGGAGGGGTCCTATGACTGGGGCCTTGCTGACTAGACTTGAAAAGTTCCCCCTAAATTATTTTCTACCCTAAGATTCTATGGCAGCTGAGCCAACGTTTATAGTCTGAGAGAGAGAGAGAGAATGAGAGAGAATGAGAAAGATTGATTGATTTCTGGTGTTTGAGGAAGGTAGGTAGACGGCAGCAATAATGGAGTATAGCTTGTGTTCTTTTGTTTGGTTTTATTTGAATGAATATCAATATGAGGTTTTCAGATAGGAAAGAGGACAGCTTTCAGTGTGGGTACTGTCAGGGGCTTCCTGGGCATAAAACTGAACAGCCTCAGAACTCATCCTTTCTCCTTTAAAAAAAATTATTTTATTTTTCTATACATATGGTTGCCTTGCATGCATGTATGTGTGTGTACCACGTTCATGTAGTGCCCACAGAGACCAGAAGGTAGCAAAAGATCCACCCACCCCACCACCCACCCCGGTCTGGAGTTTCAGATGGTTATATGCCACCTGATGGGGGCACTGAGGACCAAACTTGGGTTCTCTAGAAGAACAGTGAGGGTCACTAAGCCATCTCTCCAGCCTTGAGCTTGGTCATTCAGAATGGCCACTGGCAAGACTTGAAACCAGTGCAGTCAGCTTCCACCTGACTCTCAGTGACTCTGGGATCTCTTCCATTCACTGATGCATGGACGTTGTATGGCATGGAAGACAAGGTGAGATCTTCAGGGTTTGAAGTAAATTTTTTGATCAAGATCACCTTTTGTAATTATTTGACCAAACATGCCAACCTACACCTGTTTTTTTTTAAAAAACAGAACAAAACAAAACAAAACAAACAAAAAAACCAGTCTGTGTGCCTTCTTGTTATAGTTGGTTTAGTGATCCGGGTCACTTACAGAGATATGTATGCTCACTCAGGGGCACACAGGTTAGGAGTTTATTTCACATGTAATTTCAAACTTGAAGTTCCTGACTAGGGGATTTTGTTCTGGGCGTGATTTGGAGGCCCCACTTCTCCCTGTGTGGGGGGCACTGGGCGTGGGGGAATAAAGGGAGTGAGAGAAAACCTGAGTCTTGCCAGGTGTTCTGGGTGGGAAGACGCAGAAGGACTGCTGCATGCTTTCCACACAGCCCCAGGTAGGTGGCTGTGGGAAGCTACGGACCCAGCCCCAGGGGTAGACAAGGGGCATTCCTAGGTCTCTAGGCTTCACGCATGCCAGAGATAACAGGTTCTCAGTCTCGGGCATCCCAGACACCACTAGACACCTCGGAAGAGTTGATAACAAAATGGGGGCCCCTGGGGCGGCTAGGTCAGAGAGAGAGGGGGTGCTGGGTGGTTCCCACGCAGGTGAGAGTCCTTGGTCCGGGCTGGAGTGCAGGAAGGCCTTCCAGCAGAAGGTGAGATGCAGCACATTAGGGGAAAGCTTATCCTATCATTCAAGCATTCAAGCATGACAGGCCGTGATGGGCAGAGACAGTCTGTGGTTTTAGAGCTTTATTGTAGAAAGGCAGAGAGAGAGAGAGTGAAGATAGAAAGAGAGAGAGAGGCTGGCCATGGCCACCCACATGTAGAGAGGGGTGAAGGGAGAGAAAGAAGGAGGGCTAGAGAGGAGAGTAAAAAAGGTGAGAGCTTAAAGAGAGAGAGGAGGGGCCAAGCAGTCCCTTTTATGGTGGGCTGGGCTAGCTTGCTGTTGCCAGGTAACTGTGGGGAGGGACATACCTGGCTATAGTCAGGTAACTGTGAGGGTGGAATCTAGCCAGAATGTCACAAGCTTTATCTGCGTGACTGATAGTCACAGAATTATAGAGTTGGGGGCTCTGTGGTGTCAGGCACCTGTTTCTGCGAGTGTGGCTCACTGTTCCATCCCTTGTAGAGTGTTCTACTGGGTCATAGGAGCAAGCCTCATTCAGTCAAAACAGGCTGCCTTTCACGGCCCCACACCTGTGCTTGTCTCTGACCTTGCTACCTCCTACCTGTGAGTCCCTAGTGCCCATGCTCACTGGCATCGGGATGGAGTGAGGACATGCCATGCTGACGTGGCCATGGAGCACAGCAAAGGGAAGCCGGTTCTGCTCCATTTCTGCAGTTAGAACTCAGGTTGGCGTTCCACACCTGAGTGTGGGGAGCCTGGGAAAACATGGAAGTAGCTGTGTCCCAGGAAAACATGGAAGAGTCTGATGCTAAAGAGTTCTCCCCACCCCGAACACAGAACTGGATTTTTTAAGTTTCGCATTACATGAAAATAAAATTCTACTTGGGGGAGGGGTGGTGTTCAATCTCGTGGTTCTCAGCAGCATGTCATCCCATTGAATGCATTTGTTTTTGTCCCCCCCCCCCCCAGGTTTATGGCCAGTGCAAAGCAATGTTTCACATTAACAAGCCAAGAAGAGTTCTCTATTTACCTGCTTATAACTGTACACTTCGTCCAGGTAAACGTGAAGAGGGTTTTGCATATCTTGTCATCAAAAAACAGAAAAGAGAATTTAACTAGGGCCTTTGATGAGTTGGCAGGCAGTCTGTCCTCTCTTGCTCTGTAGCCATCCCAGCACTGCACTATACTCCATCACTGCCTCTCTACTGACATTCACTCCGTACTCCTCCTCCCAGGAAACAGCCTTCCTAAATCACGGTCAAGAGCTATGCCCTGCTCCAGATCCTAGATGCTCAATTCTTCTGTGAGTGACACAATAGCAACAGCTGGTCCCAGGATCCCTTCTGTCTGTCCCACTGTCCTGACACCCTTCCAGCTGGCTGCTATGTTGTCAGAACGTGCACTGCAGTTTCCCGTGTCTGCACTTGTTTGAGCCTCTCCCTCTGCCATATGCCCTTGATGGCCTCTGTCGCGGAACTCATACCCTTTTAAAACAAACAAACAAACAAACAAACAAACAAACAAACAAAAATGAGATGTTTTTGAGATGTTCTTTACTCAAGAAAGGAATGGTACTTTCCTGGTGTAAATTTTTCTCACTTTGGCTAAAACACTCATACAAGGCAGAACAGAACATGCACAACCTTGATTTATAGTCTTATATCTTCTATCATATGAGATGCATGTCCCTCTGCCCCAGTTAAAGACTTCCTAATTTATATAAAGTTTTGGAGGTCATTACCATTGCTGAATAACGGGGAAGAATAAGGCTGGCATGAATGGACCATTCATTGAAATAAGTGTGTGCACTCTTCACTCTGGGATCTGCCTTTTAGAAGAGAGGGTCTTGGAAAAATGGGAGCCAATTGCATGGGAAAATGGGAAATATCTACCTAGCAGCTTGTCCTTCCCCACTGTAATGACGGGGCCAGCCTGAAATCAATCTGGGGACTTCTGAAAATGGTGGCAATGATCCCATAGGTGTCAGGAGTTGGTGCAGAGGGAGGCACAGTGGCAGGCTGTGGGCACAGCTCTCCCGCCATCTTCTTCCACCCCCAAACATTCATTAGGGAAGGCAATGAATTTTCTGACAACACCCCGGGGGAAATCCCCTGGCTTGCTGATCACACATTTGCCCTCTCCAGCTCCTCCTGTCGTGGTGTCATCCACTTGATTGACAGGCCTCTACTGGCTAGTCAGTCTGTGTTAGGTTACTCTTGGTGCTGAGGACCAAGGCTGAGAAGTAGCTCATGGCAATGATGAGTGTCTAGGGAACATGAGAAATGATGAAAAAGGACCTTGAGCTAGGGAGGGGACTGATGTGTCCACTGTTTTGACACAGGAATACAGTGCTGTCATCTACCACGTTCACACTTGAGAACTGTGTGAACAACAACAACAAAAAATCTCATAATGTTTTAAGCATATTTGCAATCCCATGCTAGGCCACACTCTTTGTGGTCTTTGACACTGTGTTGTCCACAGACTACTGGTTGGGCATGCCCCATGTGGTTCTAAACAAAATTGCTATAGTAATTAAGTCCATAAGAGAGCAAGGCTATCTCATTTTGATTTATTTTTAATTACAAAAGGAGCAGGGCTTAGAGACTGGATGTTAGTTCAGGTGGCAGAGTGCCAAGCATGTGTGAAAGCCAGCTCGGATGCTAGCACCTAGAAGCCAAGCATGATGGTGCATGCCTACAAGCCTGGTCCCTGGCAAGGGAGGGAGGGAGGGAGGGAGGGAGGGAGGGAGGGAGGGAAATAAAAATAAAGTACTACTTCAGCTATCATAGTCCCAACAACTAAAGGCTTTCTAAGAAAAATGTCTTTCTCACTGAATCCTTGCCAGTACTGGATATTATTATTTTAGCTCAGTCTTTGGCTCTGGTATAGTTGTATGATTATGACTATTATTAGGACTGAAAATTAATAATATTTATAAACTATTCTCATCAATAGTTTCTAAAAGAAAGACTCATATGATGTGCCCTGACTGCCCGAGCCCCATTGACTTGTCAGCCCCCAGTGTTCTGGAAGCGGCCACGGAATCGCTTGCGAAGTTCAACAGTAAGAGCCCCTCAAAAAAGTACGAACTCGTCAAAGTCACCAAGGCTACCGGCCAGGTAAAGCTAAAATGCCCATGTCAGTTACACAGAAGTCGCTGCAGGGTCTTAGTCTGGTGGGGGGCTGTCTAGGCATTCTGTCTGCCTAGGACCTGAGATCCTTTCCCTACATCTCCATTTCTAAGAGAGCCACTGTGCAGTCAGTCATGTTACAGCTTTTGCTATTCCTTGGAATTTGTATAAATAGCAGGCGATTTGTCTTTCTTAAAGCAAGAAGATTCCTAGTTTCATGTGAGCTTGAGATGAAATAGGTTCAGTATTTTTCTGGCTGATTATGGACTCTTTAGCAAGACAACTTTTGCTTCATTAAGACCTGGGGTAGGTGTTGAGCTTTATGAGTTGTGGAATAGGAGATTCATTTAAATTTCAATTATGTGGATAGCTCTTGTATATAAATAAAACTAATAGCAAATCTTAATTAAAAAAACAAACAAACCAGGGAAAGGCACTGATTTTATGGTTTTTTTTCTTTTAATTTCATTTCATGTGCATTTGTATTTTGTCTGTGTGTGGGTGTTAGATTCCCCCCTTGAACTGGGGTCACGGGCAGTTGTGGGTGCCAGGAATTGAACTCAGGTCCTCTGGAAGAACAGTCAGTGCTCTTGACCACCGAGCCATCTCTCCAGTCCTGATTCATATTTTCTAAATAGCAGAATTACTGACATTGTCTTGTGCCTGTGGGGACATTAGGAACAGTGAACTTGGGTGTTGACAGTGCCTCAGAATCAGTTCTATACAAGGACTGTTGTCAATCCTGAGTTTCCCCTGGGGTAAGATTTTAATGTCTTAACTCTTATTTCATGACAGTTGATGCCTAGCCTTTCTTACCATGTGGAATATTTAATCAGAGAGGCACCATGTACCCAATCCCAGGCCAGCTGTTCGCTCCAGCCCTCTGACTCTGAGGTGAGTGTTCCCGTGTGGGGCCGTGGGTGTGTGGAAGAGGGGAGTAGGACAGTGCCTGTGTCCTGCCAGAGCTCTTTCCAAGCGACCCCGGGTGGGCAGATGAACCCCATCAGGCTAGCCAGTGAATGAGATTGGTGAAGCACCGCCTCCCCACAGACCGGCCCTCTGTGCTCCACACCATGCCAGCACAAGAAGGTCTGTGAGATTTGATAGCTCATGAAATCCTAGCTAGTGTGGAGTATCCACTTGTTCTTGCCACAGGCACCTGCAGTTTCTCTAGAAGTTTCTCTTAGAGCCTCTGAGCCATGGCATTAAAGAGGAAGAAGGGAAGTCTGGGCCACCAGTTTACACAAATAGATTTTCCCCACCCGGAGAAACTTCTGGTCTTCATGTGACCAAGGAAACATATAGAAGATAGACTTTGTTTGAGGCATGCAGTTTCCAGAGGGTTAGCATCCAGGGCCATCATGGTGCCCAGCCTGGTAGCAGGCAAGAAAGCCTAGCGCAGCATCAGTGGCTGGCAGCTTCATCCTGGTCCACGAGTAGGAAACAGATGGAGCTAACTAAGTTCTTGAAACCTCAAATCCCAATCCCAGTGATATATCTCCTCCCAAAAGGCCCCACCTCCTAATCCTTCCCAACCAGTTCTACCAACTGGGAACCAAGCATTCAAATACATGAGGCTATAGAGCCGCTCCCATTCAAACCACCACATATGGATTTACTGTAAAGAAGAAACTTAGAGATATATGAAAGGAAAGTTTCAATGTTTAAAAAAAAAAATAGATTCAATCTAGTTGTTTGACAAGAGAATTTATTAAATGCAGAGGAATACTAGGTAGCCATTATAAAGATAATAATTGAAGAAAAAAAGACTATGAAATAACATACAAAGGTTTTTACAATATAGTGTTGAAAAACAAAATAGTTTTTTAAAAATATCATATGCAATATGATCATAGAGTTTAAAAGAAAAATATATGTGCATAGGGAAAAGATTAGAAGAGAAGGACCAAAGATTACAGGTAGCGAGAGCCATGCTTGGGATTACAGGTCATGGTCCTTTCTTTTGTTTGTATAGTTCTAAATAGTAATTTATTACATTTATAATAAAAACCCCACAACTTCTTTTTCAAATTGACAGAAGGGACTGAGAGTGTTTTTGCCTGAGAAGACAAAAACTCATTCAGAACACATTAAGGGCTGCTGTAGAGAAGAAAACACCAAGCTTCTAACTGGCCAAGGGCAGACCCAGGGCCAGGCAGTGGACAGTGTGTAGACACAGGGGAACCTTCCTAAAAACCACTGTTCCCATTGCTAGAAACGAGCTGGACTCGATTGTCTTTAGATAATTCACAGGGACCTGGCTGGGAGCCCGCCCTTTTCCAAGGTGGGAACAGAAAACCATGGCAGAGCTATGCATTATGTAAGCAGAAAAGGAGGGCTTTGCGGAGGCAGAGAAGCACCGCACAGCTATGCATTGCGTAAGCGGAAAGGGCGGGGCTTGCATCTGCGCTCACCTGTAACTTAATGCTCACATGATGTCTTTCTTCCTTTTAGCCCGTTGGTATTTGCCAAGGTTCTCTGAGTTCTATGAGTTACGTTCCTCTGATTCAACCCTTAGAAAACTCTGTCACTGTGACTTGCGAGTTTTTCGAATCTCAGGTATTTATCTTTTGAAAAAAAAAAATATTATCATCGTGTTTTTGTACAACGTAAGCGTATTGAGCATTTGTGTCTACACATGTAGAGTCAGAGGACAACATGGAATAGTTTGTTCTTTCCTTCCACCTTTACATGGGGTCTGGGGAGTTGAACTCGGGTCGCTGGGCTTGCAAGAGCATGATGTTCCGTGTTGAGCCCTACCATTCTAACCGACCCCCTCTGTGTTTTTTCAATGGAATTGGGTGATGTGTTTCTAGGTGCCTTTTCCCCAAGATTCAGAATCACTTTACTTAGGCTACGTAAACCCACACATATAGGAGATAAGCGTACCCTACTGTTTTGGGGTCCTGTGGCAGCAGGTGTGGAATAAGGGAGAACACTCAGCAACAACACAGTGAACTACACACTTGTATAGCCTAAGCCTTCAAGGGGCTAAATCCAGTGTCTCCAAGAAGCCCCTCTCACCTCAGAGAGAATCGCTTCCGTGAGCATGTTCATTCGCTCTCCACACACACTAAGTTCTTCCTGGGGAGTAGCCTGATCTAGTGAGACAGGCTGCCTGGGTTTCCTCCCTGCTCTGTCCCTATAAGCTCTGCTGCCACCCCTTACCTGTCTGGGTCTTGGTGCCCTCATCACCTGCCTGTTGTGATATCTAAGACCACTGAGAAGGCTTGGATGGAGGGCACTATACTGGGTGCGGCATGAAACAAACAGTAAAAGAGGCCACCTGCTGCCATTCCTGGGAGCAAAGGCAACTCCCTGGGGACCCTGAGGACATCCTTCGGCCCTTCTGAACCACTGCTCTGAAGTGAACAGCCCCATGTCCAGCCTCTGCGGGTCTTCGTTCTAGCTGGCCCTTACGTGTTTTGTTGTTGATCTTTTTATCAGGAGGCCTGTTCCTGAGCTCAGTGGTTCTCCACCCCAGGTGGCAACCCAGGGGTCACCTAAGACCGTTAGAAAACGCAGATATTTATGTTATGATTCATAAAGAGTAGCGAGATTATGAAAATAATTTCATGGTTGAGGGTCACCACAACACGAACTGTTTCAAAGGGTCGCAGCATTAGGAAGGTCGAGAACCACTGGTGGAGCTCCAAGCAGAAACAAGTGTGTTTACCCATGCCTTTAGTAAACCCAGCACTCAGGAGATGAGGTTGGCGGTGATGAATTTGAGCCTGGGTTATCTTAAGACCATGTTATAAACATGCCGTCACCAAACAGCTTTGCCTGGTGTGGGTTATGGCAGGGCATTCCCTGGAGAATTCTACATCTAAAAACACTGTTATTTCAGGCTCAGGTCCCTGGAGGTGAGAACCCTGCTGTTACCCAGGGCCCTCAGAAACTCCCTCAGAAGAACATAACCCCTACCAGCTCCCCCTCTGTAACTGCACCGAGAGGATCTATCCAGCACCTCCCTGACCTGGATGATAAGCCCGAGGAGTCCAAGGGAGAGAGTCCTGAGGAAGCCTTTCCTGTGCAGCTGGATCTAACCACAAATCCCCAGGGGGACACCCTGGATGTCTCCTTCCTGTACCTGGAGCCTGAGGAGAAGAAGCTGGTGGTCCTGCCCTTCCCCGGAAAGGAACAGCGCTCCGCCGAGTGCCCAGGGCCCGAGAAGGAGAGAAACCCTGTGCTTTTCTCACCCTGAGACTCACTAGCAGGGTTTCATAGGGGGATGGTCCCCAGCACTGGATGGGAGGTGGTGGGGACTGGGAAGGTCACAGATAATGAAATGTAGACAGGCTAATAAAGTGTGTCCTTTCGATGCTTCTTGATCTCAACCTGTTGACTAGAACTGGAAATGAGACTAAATCCCCATGCTGGAGCACACTGGTTGGGTTCTCTATGCTGGCCAGCATCCTGTACCCAGCATCCCAGACTCCAACTACCTTTTCATTCTTCATTCCCTTTTTTAAAATCCTTTTAGCATCTTATGCAACACTGCCATAATACACATAAACCAGAATGACTATAACGTAACTAGAATATTTAGCCTAAAAATGGGTCTACCGGAATCTGAGGCTTACTGTTGTCACAAAACCTCTTTCTGTAGTTTGTGATGATGATTTCAGTCTCTGGTAACTTTTGTCTTTTTTATGGTAAAAGGGTAAGAATTTCTTAGGTGAGGCTCTATAAATATCCTCCAGCTTTCTTTTTAAAAATTATTTAAACATTTTTTATACAGTATATTTTTTATCATTTTCTTCCATTCTCTATCTCCTCCCAACTTCATGTTCTCTCTCTCTCCTAAAAGAGACTGGGGCACACACACACACACACACACACAACACCAAACCTCCTCCCAAAGGCACAAAGCAAACAAAAACAAATCCATGGAGTCCATGCTTTTGTTGTTGGCTAACTACCCCTGAGCACAAGGCCTGTCCTGGAGTGTGGTCAATAGGCACAGTGTCACTCCACTGAAGAAAACTGCTTTCCCCCGCTCCCAGGAGTTAGCATCAATTACAAATAGATTTCTAGTTAGTGGCATCCACTCCCCTTCTCCATGCTGGAAGTTCATCTGGCTTGAGTTTATGCAGGTCTTGTGTATGATGTCCCAGACTCTGAGGTTATATGTGTATTAGCCCAGGAACATGATGTTTCCTTGGAGTTATCTAATACCTCTTGCTCTTACAATCTATATTACTCTCCGTACGTTGTCCAGTTTGTGGGACTCTGTGTTAATTACCACCTACTTGAAGAGTGAACTTCTCTGCTGAAGGCTGAGCAGTACTCTGATCTATGGGTATAGCAACATGTCATTTGGAGTCATTTTATTGTTATGTTCACTTAGCAGAATAATAGTAGTAGGTTTTCCCCCCTGGGTCCCATGACCTATTTAGTCTTGGGTTCTTGGCCTTATTTAGCATGTTGGGTATGGGTTCCATCTCACGGAGCAGGGCTTAGCTTCACCTGAGAAGTGAGTGGTTACTCTGACAACATCTGTACCACTATTGTACCAATGAGTATATTTTGCAGGCAAGTTGCTATTTTATTTTTTATTTTTTTATTTTTATTGATTGATTGACTGATTGATTGATTGAGACAGGGTTTCTCTGTATAGCCCTGGCTGTCCTGGAACTCACTCTGTAGACCAAGCTGGCCTCGAACTCAGAAATCCGCCTGTCTCTGCCTCCCAAGTGCTGGGATTAAAGGTGTGTGTCACCACTGCCCGGCTTAAGTTGCTATTTTTAGATCACAGCATTTGAAACTATGAGAGATTGATGATTACTGTGTGCAGAGCACCTTCCAACACCATGAATCCTAGTCAGTAAGGTGAAGCTGCTAAGTACCAGCTCAATTCCTCCATGTTTGATAACATAAATACTTATTGTTTTGTCTCTTAGTTCATTGAATTACTGTCTCTCTATATTATATATAATTTATCTTTATTTTGTGTTCATCGATATTTTGCCTGCATGTATGTCTGTGTGAGGGTATCAGAAGCCCTTGAACTGGAGTTACAGACTGATATGAACTGGCATGTAGGTGCTGGGAATTGAACCTGGACCCTCTGGGAAGAGCAGACAGTGCTTGTCTTAGTTAATGTTTCATTGCTGTGAAGAGACACCATGACCAAGGCAACTCTCATAAAGAAAAAGAGTTAATTGGGGCTGACTCACAGTTTTAGACGTTTAGTCTATTATCATCATGGGGGGAAGCATGACATCGTGCAGGCAGACTTGGTGCTGGAGGAGCTGAGAATTCTACATCTTGATCTGAATGCATTAGAAGAAGACTGTCCTGTATTCCACACTGGGCAGAGTGTGAATAGATATATGACTTCAAAGCCTACTTCCACAGTGACATCCTTCCTCAAACAAGGCCACACCTCCTAATAGTGCCACACCAATGGGCCAAGCATTCAAATACATGCGTCTATGGAAGTCATACCTATTCTTAACTGTTGGGCTATCTCTCCAGCCTCTGAAATTTTCTTTGCATTTCTTTTAAAGTAATTACTTTGAACTCTTTGTCAACCATCCTCCCCTTAAAGGCCTAGTCTGGAATGCCTGTACTATTTCCAACCCTTAGCCTCTTTTTATCTGCCTTGAAAGTCCGGGGTTGTCTTAGGTAGGGTTTTACTGCTGTGAACAGACACCATGACCAAGGCAACTCTTATAAAAACAGCATTTAGTTGGGGCTGGCTTACAGATTCAGAGATTCAGTCCAGTATCATCAAGGTGGGAACATGGCAGCATGCAGGCAAGCATGGTGCAGGAGGAGCTGAGAGTTCTACATATTCATCTGAAGGCTGCTAGCAGAAGACTGGCTTCTAGGAAGCTAGGACAATGGTCTTAAAGCCCAAACCCACAGTGACACACCTATTCCAACAAGGCCACACCTTCAAATAGTACAAACCTGGGCTAAGCATATACAAACCATCACGGTATGAACTGAACTATGGATCAGATCCTGCCTTGAAAGAACAACCTTGGTGATAGGATAGAGAACCTGAGACTGTTCAACTCCATAAATATGCTGCCTTTTTCCTCCCTCAGTCCAATCTTCTCTAGACATTGGCTTTTTGAGTCCAATAGTAAACCAACCAGTAGAGAAGCTGGCATTCGCTAATCCCTGTAGGCTTAGAATTTTCAAAACCTACTTTAATAAGGGTTTTCCAATGCTTCAAACCCCCTTCTAACCCACCATCCAAAGGTAGGGGAGAAAAGATGGTGAATAGGACAAGGAATGTAGACCTGTTTAGAAGTAGTTCTTGCAGGTATTCTCTCAGTCGTTCTTTCAGTTGTAAGGATACCAGAAGTCCAGTTCATTAGTGTCAGGATACCAGATACAAATTAGCAGCAGTGGCACGATCCAGCAGAAACAGCTAGGCCTCCACAGAACGGACATGAATCATTGGGAGTGACCAGAACTTACTGGGGTGCCATAAGTTCTCTACTGTGCCTCCCTCAACTAAGCAAAGATACAAGACCAACAAAGCCTTGCAAGGCTAGCTATGTACGTGCCCCATCACTGTTCACTGAGTCCTATTTATACTCTCTCCAAACATCATGTGTCCTCATGAAGGTCTTGCTTTAGCAAAACACTATGTGAGTCTTCCTCATCAAGATACCGTGTGAATCTGCATCACCAGACACAACCAGAAACTTCTACTTCAAATCCCTGGGAATCCTGGAAAATAGGGCCAGATAGAGAAAATCAAACAAAGGTAAACCTGGGGACAGAAAAAGACCATCACCAGTCCCAGGAGAGGATTCTCCTAAGGGTAGTCTACAAGCCACACTGAAACAAAGATGGAAAGGACCTTGGGCTTTGTAACTCCCTCTGTGACCTTCTTCTTTTCTTGACTGCATTCTTGGAGTAGGCTGTTCTTGTACTCAACACTCCTTGTCCACCATTCTTTCTTTCTCACAATCTACAAACTGGATGCTAAGAACATCCTTAGTCTAAAGTCAAGTCAGGGTTTTTGTTTACATCTACTTCTGCTCTTTGAGCTGCGGTCATGCTGACTTGATTTTCAAACTTTCTCAAGGAGACATCATCCACACTTCTGTGTGCTTTGTAGGGAGATTTTTTTCCTACTTGTTTGATTGGCTAATAAAGACAAGAAGCCAATTGTTGGGCAAAGATAAGGAAACAGGTTTTCCAGGTCCCAGAGAGGAAGAGGAGGATAAGAGAGCAAGAAAGGAGTTTTGGTGTGAGGCGGTAAAGAGAGAGGACCCGCAGAATGTAGGCCTCAGAAATGTTAGACCTGGTGGCAGCCTCTGCCACCAGAAGAATTCCAACATAGAATAGCTGATGAATTTAGGACAATAGATTCCGATTCCTCTCCCAGCATGTGTCATCTGGTTGGTGACACATAAATATTAATATTAAATATTAAGATTGCTGTTGTTTTCCATTCTCAATAATTCAGGTGGACAAGTGAGAGGGTGTAGCTGTGTGGTGGCCATGGGGTGGATGGATGATGGAATTCAAATACAAACATAGCTCCGGGTGTTCTCAGGAGGGACATTTGCTGGGCAGTTAGCAAAGCCAGCCAGAGGAACTGGCAGTAATCACGGTCTCAGGCTGATGCACCTGGCAAGGAATAGACAGAGACCAAAGCAGCTTGGTGAAGCTAGCTGTGGGGGCTGGACGAGACCATCATTGCCGATATCTAGCTGGAGCAAGTGTGGGTTTATTTAAAATTACACACTACAGCGGGGAAGTGGTGGTGTGCGCCTTTAATCTCAGCACTTGGAAGGCAGAGGCAGGCGGATTTCTGAGTTTGGAGCCAGCCTGGTCTACAGNGTGAGTTCCAGGGCATCCAGGGCTATACAGAGAAACCCTGCCTGGAAAAGCAAACAAACAAGCAAAAAACAAACAAACAAACAAATTACACACTACAGTGCTTCTTGCCTTGCCAACAACACTGTCTGAGACCCAAGTTCAAGTTCCTCTTCTCTGGTTCAGTCTTAGTTGTGTGCAGTTAATCTAGTTTTCAAGTCACAATTTTCTTTTCTTAGTCTGCAAATGTCATGTGAGCAAGCCAACCAATATTCTTGCCAAATAAACAGTGATTTGCAGATTGCTAATGCTTATTGCTCTGGGATTATAGGAGTTGAGCATTTCTACTTACATGATATTACACTTCTTCCTGGGCTGGTGAGATGACTCAGTGGGGAAAGATGATTTCTACCGAGCTTGATGACTTGAGTTTGATCTCCAAGACCCACATTGTAGAAAGAGGAAAAACAATCCCCAAATGTTAGTCTCTGACCTCCCTGACAGTCCTGTGATTCTGGGTCACAATGTTGGGTCTTCAGAGGCCAAAGGTAGTGAGTGATTCTAAAGGTTCAGTCTTGACTACTGTTCTAAATGAATTTCTTTGACTTCAAGAGTCAGGCTTGGCCTTTGGCGAGCAATGGCATTTTGAACACATTAATAATAACAAGAGTTAACAATAATGCATTGGTATTGCATTAAGGGCAGAAATCAAAGCCCTTCTTGGAGTTTATCCAAGAGTGAGTTCAGATTTGAATAACCTACTGTCCTTTCTCTGTGTCTTCCCTCATCCCTGTCTGTATGCCATGTGAGTCTGAATCCGTCCCTGCTTAAAGACTGTCATGTACATCTGTCTGTCTCCATCTCTCTGTGTGTCCCTCGGTAGGAGCTTCTGCTTTGAACTTATTGAAGAGTACAAAAACATCACGTTAGGAAAGAAGAAGGAATTCTTTACAGAAATCTTTGGCAGAGTTTGACAAGGGACTAAGTCACAGACTCCAACTGACCCAGAAAACAAACAGTATTACATCATTGTTTCTCAAGCAATATCTGTGTGTTGCATACAACATTTATGGTGGATTACGTAAGGGTGTTTCCAACCTACAAACACACATGCTTTACTCATGGGCCAGGGGCATGAGGAGTATATACGTGAGGATCACAGCCATGCATTAGCTTAGGTTGTAAAAGTTGATTTCACCCGGGCAGTGGTGGCACACACCTTTAATTCCAGCACTTGGGAGGCAGAGGCAGGTGAATTTCTGAGTTCCATGATAGCCAGAATGCAACCGAACAAACAAACCAACCAACAAACAGTTGACTTCTTACACAGAGAAACCTTGTCTCCAAGCAAACACACAAACAAAGCAAAAACAAAGCAAAAACAAAACAAAATGTTGATTTCATGGGAAATCCAAGGCAAATAAGTGTGGCTGTTACACTGTCCTCTTAGAAGCACATTAAGTAAACAGGCTGAGTCCATGTAGGAGAGCAGTCTTGGGTCTTAAGTGACTACAAAGTGTATTACTAACCCTGGCTGTGAGGCTCAGCAGGAGTTCAAGTGTCTTAGCATGGAAGAGATATTTTTTTCTTTTTTCTTTGTAATATTTATTTATTTATTCGGTTTACATCCCAATCACTGCCTCCTTCTCTTCAGTCTTCCCCTTACACGCCTCCGCCCCTGCAAGTATCCCTGATATATAAAGTCTCTGCAGAGCTGGGTGGGCCCTCTTTCACTGAAACCGAACAAGGCATCCCAGTTATAAGAATGAAAGATCCACAGGCAGGCAACAGGTTTCAGGCAGCCGCTGTTCCAGTTGTTGAGGGATCTGCATGAAGACCACACTGCCCATCTGCTGCACATGTGCAGGAGGCCTAGGTTCAGCCTGTGTATGGTCTTTGGTTGGTGATTCAGTCTCTGAGAGCTCCTAAGGTCCAGGTGAGTTGACTCTGTTGGTCTTCCTGTGAAGTTCCTATCGCCTCCAGGGCCCTCAATCCTTCCCCCAACTCTTCCATAAGACTCCCTGAGCTCTGTCCAGTGTTTGGCTGTGGGTCTTGATGCATCTGTTTCAGTCAGCTGCTGGGTGGAGCCTCTCAGAGGAAAGCCATGCTAGGCTCCTGTGTGCAAGATAACGGAATATCACTACTAGTGTCAGGGATTGGTGCTTGCCCATGGCATGGGTTGAGATATTATCATAATACTGCATTGCCACTTATAGACTCCATTGATGTGTCTGTCTTAGTTTCTTTTGTATCTTCTCCATACAGAAGCCCAGACCTTCTCAGCCTTGACAACACTTTGAAATGGTCTGGAATTTGAAAACTGCCGTTGCTTGGATCTACCACTAATTCTGCAGTGATAGTTTTCCTTCTGGATGTGAAACCCAGGGCTTTGTGCATGCTTGGCGAGGGTCTACCACCAAGAAGGACCTCCAGTCCCACACCAGGATTTTTCTTAAAGTTCTTTGAATGATTCTAATGCGAAGGTAAGGTCAGTCATCATTGCTGCAGATCTTCACTGTAGAGAAAGTTCCAGAAGACTCCGTGCAGCCGTGAGGAGAAAACCTAGGCAGGATCTCTTGGGTTGCTTCTGAAACTGCAGCCTCTACAAGCATGGAGGCTCCACACTGTGGAGGGGTTGGATCGGGGCTGCTGTATTCAGCCCTGTTCCCAGTGACAAGCCCTTCCCCAAATGAGATTGTCACCCAATTTCTCAGTCCCTGTCTGTCTCACCAGTGTCTTCTTTCATATGATTTGCTTTAAGGGCCACAAGTAATGAGGATGGCAAGGGAGGATCCCTAGTTATAACACAAACACTAGTAAGTGGTACCAGTTACTCTGCATCTATGCTGTGCCCAAGATTGGACCGACTGACATAGACATGGCTTCTTATTCATTGCATGGCATTGCCAAGAATTATCAATTCATATTTCATAAATAAAAAACCTAAGAGTCAAAGGATGTGGTGGTTTGACTAAGAATGACCCGCTCCGGTGCTGGATAGTTTTATGTCAACCTGACAAAAGCTAAAGTCATCTGAGAGGGGGGAGCCTCCATTAAGAAAATGCCTCCGTAAGATCGGGTTATAGGCAGGCCTGTAGATTGTCTTTTCAATTAGTGATTGATGGGGAGGGCCCAGCCTATTGTTGGTGGGGCCACCCAGGGCTGGTGGCCCTGGGTTCTATAAGAAAGCAGACTGAGCAAGCCATAAGGAGCAAGCAAGTAAGCAGCACTTATCCAGGGTCTCTATCAACGCCTGCCTCCAGTTCCTTGTGCTGAGCTCCTGTTCCGACTTCCTTCAGTGATGACTGTTGATGTAGAAATATGAGCCAAATAAGCCCTTTCCTCCCCAAGTTGCTTTTGGTCATGGTGTTTCATCATGTAGGGGATCCACATAGGTTCAGATGTGTTGGAATGCTTAGGCATCAGAGAATGGCACTACGTGAGAAGGATTGGGAGATGTGGCCTTGTTGGAGTGAATGTGGCCTTGTTAGAGGAAGTGTGTCACTCAGGGTGGGCTTTGAAGTTTCAAAAGGCCAAGCAAGGCCCAGTGGCTCTCACTTCCTTCTGCCTGTGAATCCAGATGTAAAACATTCAGAGATATCTCAATATCATGTCTGCCTGTGCATGCCACCATGCTTCCCACAATGATGATAAGGGACTAAACCTCTGAAACCAAAAGCAAGCTCCAATGAAATGCTTTCTTTGATAAGAGTTGCCATGGTCATGGTGTCTCTTTACAGCAATAAAACAGTGGCTAAGGCAGAGGGGTTCTATAGCATTTCACAGTAATAAAATAACAGTGTCGGGGTTAGAAATGTCCATCTGATTCCACAGTCACAGCTGAAGGCCAGGCCCTTCAAGAGGCAAGCTGTGGAATGGGTTACCCTCCCTCAGATAATTTGCCTGTGTTCGGCTAAGGAATTTTAGCACCATAATCCAAAGATGCAGCTGGCAGTAGAAATTTCCAAATGAGACAGCTAGAAGAAAACTTACTCCCAACTGCATTCCCATAACAACGCAATAAGTGCTTTGGGTCAAACACACCCTGAATCAGTTGCCCACCAGATATAGTGTATTGCACAAATGATGATTTTACCCAATCATTGGTGTTATGTCTCAACTTTCTCTACACTAATCATTTACAGACTGTTGACAGATGTTTGAACCTGGGGTCAAAGTGAACATGCCCAGTTATACAACAACAACAAAAAAATCTATAAAGACCTTTATCAATTGAGTGTGTATCACGGTAGAATTCTCTGCTATGGCAGACCACAGTCGAGGATGGTTTAGCACAATGAGGGTGTTCACCACGGCATTGCTTCTAGTCACCCTGCAGTGCTCCCATGCCCTGAGTCCCACCAACTGTGATGCTTCTGAGCCTCTGGCTGAGAAAGTTCTAGACCTGATCAATAAAGGGCGGAGGAGTGGCTATGCTTTCCAGCTGCTGCGGGTCTCTGACGCCCACTTGGACAGAGTGGTAAGACATGGCCAATGGAGGAGTTGAGCTGGGAGACAATGTGGAAGGTGGGAAGGGGACTGGAGGAGCCCAGACTGCTTTGCGTAATTAACAACTTCCATCAGGTTTCTTATTTAGTTTCTGAGGTGTGCTCTAAATTGTTGGGTTTGCCTTTAAACTAATTTTTGTTATTGGCATATCAGTAACTATGCATTAATCTGTAACTATTCTGAAGCACTATAGATCCCACAGAATCATGGGAACTTTGAAAAGGAAACTAGAATTAGCTGTGCTTCTCAAGAAAATAATGGTCTGCAAAATTCACATAGACCAACTGTGGAAAATAGGATATTTTTTTGACCATATCCATGCCAAAGATACTGGAGCGATTTAATGGCAGGTCTCTTAATGCTGAAAGGGAAATATGCTGGTGTGTTCTGGAGGAGAGACGGGATATGAATAGGTGTATTCCAACACCACATCTCCTCAAGGTGAGCAGGGAATCAGAAAGAGTGATATTACAAAGCAGTTGAACAAGAAGGTAGGGATTACAGAAGTTCAGTAGGGCTCTGGAAAGGCAGAGCTCAGTGTGAAGTTGGAAGCGAGTTCGAGCTTATCTTGAAGCCAAGCAAGCTTACTGTCTTCACTTAAATTGTATGGTTGTTTAGACCGGATTTGATAGGCTAATCGGGACTATGGAGAGATGCTGTTTCCTCCCCCTGCAGCAATAACAGTAACAACAACAACAATAACAATTTCATACATTTTTTTCGATGGAATGTCTAAACGCAGGGAGCCAGAGCAGAGACAACTGAAGATGACACACAAAGCAGTTTATATTTTTTTACAGCATTGGGAGCCACTGCCAAATGCAGAAAACAGGAACACAGCAACTTAAGACAGCAAACAATTTAAAGAGCATCTGTCACACTCTATCACATTTGTCTGACACAGGGTCAAAGAGAATGGCGCTACCTTTGAATGGCAGTACAGAAAGGTGGGAGGAGGAGACACTTTGGGACTGAGGAGACAAAGGGAGGTAATAAGGATATGAACTAAGAAGCTATTCATGTATCCAGGAATGCAGAAATGAAGACCAGACTAAGACAGTGGCCAAACTATGGACTAGACAAGACATGAGAGATGTCTCGAGGAAAGCCCACTCAGCCTTGTTTATGATTGGTTAAAGAAAAAGAACCTGATAATCACAAGGTGTATTTTTTTTTTTTCTTGCTTATTTTGTTCTGCTGCTGCTATTTCTGCTGCTGCTAATACAGGCTGGTCTTGAACTCTTGAACTCCTCCCGAGTTTGGAATCAGAGGTGTGAGCCCCATGCAGATTTACATTTGTACAGCCAGACACCCCCCCCCCCAAGTAATTAATAAAGTCACCGAGAACAAGGGAACCTCAGAGAGATCAAGAGAAGACGTTTAGCTTCAGACAAGATTGAGGAAGGCCAGTTCAGGAACAGAGAATAGAACCACGAATACAGACCAGAGGAGGTGGTGGCTATTGTCACCTTTAACTCTGGGCTTGCACTTTCAACACTACCCAAAAACAATGGACCATTTAGTGGCAGCTTTTTAAAGGTGAAAGAAGAAACCTCTGGATCCACAGTAGTGCATGCCTGTAATCTCAGCATGCGGGACTGTGAAGCAGAAACATCAGTTCAAAGCCAGACTGTGTTCTTACATCCTGAGATCCTGTTCTTTAAAAGAGAGAGAGAATGAACAAGGGACAGAGAAATGGAAAGCGAAAGGAAGAAGAGAGAAAGAAAGGTGAGGGGGCAGGAAGGAAAGCGAGTGGAGGAGAATTGAGGGAAAGAAATGAAAGGGAAAGGAAGAGATTGCTTTTATTAAAACAAAAACAGTGCTGGAGAGATGGCTCAGAGGTTAAGAGCACTGACTGCTCTTCCAGAGGTCCTGAGTTCAATTCCCAACCATTTTAACCATTTGTAATGAGATCTGGTGCCCTCTTCGGGCATGCAGGCATATATGCAGACAGAACAGTATACATAATAAATAAACACATCTTTAAAAACAACAACAACAACAACAACAACAACAGGGGACTGGAGAGGTAGTTCAGCAGTTAAGAGCACTGACTGCTCTTCCAGAAGACCCAGGTTCAATTTCCAGCACCCAGATGGCACAACTGTTACAGCTGTCTACAACTCTAGTTCCAGGGGATCTAACACCCTCACATAAACATACAGGCAAAACCACCAATGGACACAAAATAAGAATAAATAAATCATTTAAAAATAAAATGAACAACAAAAAAACCCAAACAAACATAAAACAAAACAAAACAATCTCTGTGTTCCTGAATCCTCCTGACCTATTCCTTCCTTGTCACCCTTAGGGAACGGCCACAGTCTACTACTTAGCTTTAGATGTGATAGAGTCTGACTGTTGGGTCCTCTCCACAAAAGCCCAGGATGACTGCCTTCCCTCAAGGTGGCCATCTGAAATAGTAAGTACTTGGGACCACTGGGTTCTTCTCACCATTCTTCCTCTGGTCTGCTCACTCACAAGAGCCACCACCACATGCTGGGCTACCACAGTGGGAAAAGCTGATGGTGACTTAAGAGTCAAGCAGATGATATTAACCTTCGATAGTCCTCCCATGGCCTCCTGGGATAACATCACCAGCTTCAAGTCTTTGGCAAAACGGCAAACATCTTTAGACTTCCATCTTCTCAACTCTAAAGGGAGACTTAGAGTGCATGAACCCCAGTGTCGTTTCCAGACCACACAGCCTATGCATTTATGAACTGGGATTGTGTGCTGTGAAGGCTGCTGTTAGCAGTAATGGCCACAGTCACAGTGAAGAACTAGGTCTCGTCTTGTGTATGGACCTGGATACTGAGGCCAGTCTCCCTGTCGTAAGCGAGAGAGTACAAAGGAATGAGCAGACACATGATGCCAAGTCCTGAAGTGAGAGCTTTACACACTGAGGGGCTCTATCTAGTCCTACCTCCTTTGAAAACATTTGGGGTATGGTCACAGTCCATTTAAACAGGTGCTCTCATAAGGGTTTGGGGTGCCAGTGGTGTGCAGCTCACAGTCTGAGAGAAGACTGATGGAGAAATCCCCAAATACATGTTATGTGAGATGATCCCTGTGTTTCCTCAAAGTCAAACTGAGGCACACAGTTCCATAAGGGCTTAAAATTCTCTTCTTTTACAGGTGATTGGACAATGTAAGGTAATAGCCACAAGATACTCGAATGAGTCTCAAGATCTTAGCGTGAATGGCTATAACTGCACCACAAGTTCTGGTAAGGCCATCTGCTGAAGTGCATAGAACTCGGTCATACCGTGGTATCCATTCCGTAACAGCATTGTGGAATGGGGGAGGGTGCCTGTCCTTGTGTTGTTCATTAATTAGTACTAGTCTCCTGACATTAGACAGAGGACAATTCCCTGTTTCTGGCATACCTCGCTTAAAGAGAGTTACTGTATAGATGTGGGAATTTATTGCAGAGATGTAGTTCTGAGGTTAGGCCGGCTTGAGCTCGAAGCCCAACCTCATTATTCACCTGTTCTTTCCGTGTCAACACTGTTGAGATGGAATTGTGTTGTCATTGTGTCTAGATTCTGCCACCAAGGTCGTGCCAACTATTTTATTTCCAGAGTAATTGCAACTTGAGGAGCAGGTTACTAAATCGATTTAGGCTTTCCTCATTTAGAATTCTTGTTGGTATTAAATAGAATGAGCATGCTTTCTTTTTTTAGCACTTGATAAGAATTGGCTTCAACAAGTTGAAAGTTCTATATTCCAGTGTATAAAGTAGTTATATACTGTGTTACCTAGTGTCAGCCATTCCATTTAAATCTCACACAAGGCTATGAAGTAAACATTGTAGAACTTTTTATTGCAGAGATAAAAATAATTGGGGCTGGCAAAGATTCCAAGGTGTGTTCTCAGAAGCACATTGAGGCATGACAAAGAATGCTATAGCTACATCTCTACAGCATTGACTCTGTAGTCCAGACTCTTAAGTATTTTAGTTTTTTCCGAAAGAATTAGGTTTGTTTGTTTGTTTTTTTCATGAGACAAGGTTTCTCTGTTTAGCCCTTGCTGTCCTGGAGCTTACTTTGTAGAACAGGCTGGCCTTGAACTCACAGAGATCTGCCTGCCTCTGTCTGCTGAATGTTGGGACTAAAGGCATGGCCACCGCTGCCCAGCTAAGAATTAATTTTAAAGGGGCTTGAACAGTTGAGCAGTTCAGACTGAACAGCGTCAACAACGTAGCAGCTTCTACAAGAAATTGCTTTAAAAAAAAACGAGAGAAGCAAGGCGTGGTGTTGTAAGCCTGTATCCTTAGCACTCCAGGAGGCCGTGGTGTGGGTCTGAGAGCAGCTACAGGGTGATTCAGTGTGGGTGATGGGAGAGAGAGGGGGAGCAGAAGAAGAGGGTAAAGGGAGGAGGAAGGGGAGGAGGGAGGGGGAGAGGGAGGAGGGGAGAAGGAGGAGGGGGAGAGGAAGGGGGGAGGCAGAAGGAGAGGGCGATTGTGCTCAACCATTTTCTGTAGCTTTAACTTAAAGCTGCCATTCTCTCCTTGACAAAGATAGGAGCACAGGAAGCATAGCTCTTTCAGCAGGTTGTGAAGGCTGGAGTGGGCGTGGTGTCATGGATGGAGGTCACACAGAGTGGCAGGGAAGAACAGCTGCTGCCTCACTGATGGATCTTGACAAGTTACTTTAACCTTCAGTTAGTCCATCCGTAATAACAGTGTCCCTCTCAGGGCTGTGCTTACATGTGCTGTATTCTGATCTAGTGTTGATGTTGCCACTTCCAACTCTGACCCTGTGACATGGCTGCCTTTCTCCTTCCTCTAGTCTCTTCAGCACTTGGCAATACCAAAGACAGTCCTGTACTCTTCGACTTCTTTGAGGATTCCGAGCTCTACAGAAAGCAAGCCCGTAAAGCCCTCGATAAGTACAAAAGGGAGAATGTTGGCTTTGACTCTTTCAGAGTGGAACAGGCAGAACGGGTTATAAGAGCGGTGAGTTCCCACTACCCCAGCCTGGCAGGGGTGAGCTGAGCGCCTCGCCCCGTACACCGGTCTCACCTGGGCAGCTACCTTTTAAATCCTTGCTGCCTTTGATGCTTAGTGAAGAACAATCCCATAAACTTCTCTTACTGAAGAGACAATGGGATGAGGATGGAATTGTTATCTGACCGGAAAAAGAAGCCAAAGGAAAGGCAAGAGCATTATTGGATTACTTGAGCACTAAAAACCATCCAGTGTTAGCTTCCTTATGGTAGAATACTGAGGCTCGTAGATCTAGAATTCTAGTGTGTCCTACCCAGAGCTGTCATGTGGAACAGACAGTTAATGTTTTGGCATTTTTTTAAATGTATTTTTAAGATTTATTTATTTATTTATGAGTGTGTGTGTGTGTGTGTGTGTGTGTGTGCTGAGCCCCCAGAGGTCAGAAGAGGGCATTGGATCTCCTGATGGGGAATTGAACTGGTCCTTTGAAAAGGCAGTAAGTACTCTTAAACACTGAAATATCTCCCCAGCCCTGCCAAGTATTTTGAAAAGGGAAAATCAAATAGATCATGGTGTTTCACGCAATGGGATGCATATAATGTGGCATCCTATGTAGAATGTTCTGAATCAACAGGCACTGGCAAGAGGAAAGAAGAAGGTTGCAACACAATACTTAGCATGTGAGCCCATGTATATGAGGTATTTAAATATCTGCACACTCTACATGCAGACAAAGCCTGTAAGGAGAAGCACACCAAACCATTGGGAATAGAGCTGAGGACATGACTCACAGGTTAAGGGCACCGACTGCTCTTCCAGAGGACCTGGGTTGGATTCTAAGAACCTATGTAATGGTTCACAATCATCTGTAACTCTTGATCCGGATCATCTGACACCATCTTCTGACCTCTTCAGACAGAAAGCATATGCAGGAAAAACAGCTCACACATAAAAATATGAAACAAACAAACAAACAAACAAACAAAAAAGTAGCAATGGTTCCCCTCAAGAATGTGGATCTGGGGCTCAGGGAGAGTGTTTTTCCCTGCTATGCTTCTGCCTGTATACTACAGAATTTCTGGAAAATGGTGATCTCTTATCACTGATGTAATATATTTTTACTCAGCAGCAACCAAAGAAAAATAGTATGTATTCATCATTTTAATTCCCATAGTGCTTTACAAGACGTTGTATAATGGGTATCAATTACTTTTCCTCTTATCTTTTATGCTCATGAAACCATGTTGATTCCTCTGTTCTAGAGAGGCGGGGAAAGAACCAATTACTATGTGGAATTCTCCATGAGGAACTGTTCCACACGGCATTTCCCCAGGTCCCCTCTGGTAAGTATGATGCTCTGTCATTTAGAGTGCTTAAGGGGCTCTTCATACACATGTTCACTGACTAACACTCTAGTGTCACACCACCCTAGAAGGTAAACACACATACTCCTTCTGATTTGCAGATGGAGAATGGTTGCAGAATAGACATGACATTATATACATGTACCTAGAATTGAATTTTCAATTCTTTATGACTAAAGGCTTAGTGAGCTAATAACCAGCATACATTAAGGCCACCTACACCAAGTCTCGACACTTGCAGGTATCCCAGATGACAAGTGAGGATATTACTGTGGCTCTGCCAAGCTTGGTTAGAATCCAGGACTTCTTCTTTAGTAAAATTGACCCATTATCTGCTGGAAGGTCTTACTAATGATGCCCAATATTTCCTCCCTTTAGTCCTCGCTTAGCAGGTGTTTTGGTCACCATGATGAGAAAATGACTAAAGCACTTGGTATCTTGGTGTTTACAAAGCATCTCCACATACATTACTGTTGACTGAGCTTCCTGATCGCCCCGATGTGGAGGTGCAAGTGTCTGGCTCACTTACCTGTGCACTGTTAGTTAAGTTAGTTCTCGATTCGAGGGCTTTTCCAGGGTTTAACGGTACCTCCACTTTCTCCAGCCAGAAGTGGAGAGGCATGTGCTGGGTCATCAATTTCACAAATGCAGATGCATACACACACACACACACACACACACACACACACATTCCAGCTGCTCAATTTTCCCACTTGAACCAGTTCTAGAGTCCTCCTTAGAAGCCACAAAAGACGAACACTTCACTGTGTTTGTTGGTGCTAAAAACCTACTGCAGAGTCATGAAGGTTGGAGAAGGAGAAGCTGGCAGCCTCCCCTCACGTAACCAAAGCTGCTTGTACCTGTGGGTATGCCACTCATTTACAAACACTGAATTTCAGAATCTTTGTACAATTCATTTCCCACTGCTGGTAACTGGCAAGTCCACATTTATATAGGTCTCCTTGATTTCAAAACTATACAGACAGCCTCAACACCTAGCTTTTTCTAGAAATGAATTGTCTCCTTGTCCTTTGACAAATGGGTTTAGGGGCTTCCAGAACACAGAATGCCAGCCAGTTAGAGCCAGCAGACACTCACGTTAACAGGGTTTAAGTAAACCCATCTTTGTAGTGGCTCTGCCCTTCCCAGAACTTGCAAGTTACACAAATCTATCTTCAACAGTGTTTCCCATTCTCCCAGGCACAAGCCATCCAGGTCTTTATTGCAGAAACACTAGCCTAAGGGCAGCAGGGACATGTGTTCCTAGTACTACATACAGATGTGCAGTGTGTCTGTTCATGGAAGAAACCCACAGAAGCCTGATAAAAAACCTGTGGAACTGGTACTTCACCCAAGTGTTGACTATGTGACAATAATAAATAACAGACGTGGTGTGCGATAGTATTGTCTTTTATTTTCCTTCTTTGTTTGGGTGTGGTACATGTATGTCAACGATTCCTCAAGGAAGATACACACCTGTCCCCTTTCCTTTTGTTCATTTAAAGCTTTTCTTGGCTGGAAACATCACACCCCTGTAGACACACACATGTATGGACACATTCACTGTATACTCCTCTTGCACATGCTAACAGGCATTTCCCTTTGAAGGTCTTTGGATTCTGCAGAGCAATTTTGTCCTACAGTATAGAAGCCTCTGACTTGGAAACCCCAGATTTCATTGACATAAACTGCGAAGTCTTCAACATTGAGGTGGGTTGACTGAACATCCTTCATCATGAGCAGGACCAGACCAAGTGACAATTTCTCTCGAATAGTACATTTGGCTCATTTGACTCTTATGATGTGTGTGTGTGCTTGTGAATATGTGTGTACAAGTGTGTGTGTGTGTGTGTGTGTGTTTGTGTGTGTGTGTGTGTGTGTGTGTAAGAGAGACAAAGACAGAGACAGAGTCACAGAATAGGTTTGTTGTCACCAAAAACATGGCTCCTCAGATTTTATTTGTTTGCTCCTTTGTTGTTTTGTTTTGTTTTGTTTTGTTTAGACAAGGCCTCACGATGTAGCATTGGCTAATCTAGAACTCACTATGTAAATCAAGCTGGTCTCAAACTCATAGAGATCTGCCTGCCTCTGGCTCCTTAGTGCTGAGATTAAAGTTGTACACTGTGACACCCAGCCAGATGTACAGCACCATGCCTAACCATAGTTTTTTTTTTTTAATTAAAGTATGTTTTGGTATACAACTGTAATTCTAACATGTGGGAAGCTGAAAAGGAAAAATAGCCAAGTTCCAAGCCAGGCTGAGCTATAGAGAAAAACTCTGGGTTTTTGTTTATCTGTTTGATTTTTTTAAAGCTAAAGCTGAAGGTTGAGAAGTTAAGGTGTCTGTCTTGTGGAGAGTGTCTTGGGACTATGTTGAGAATGTCAAATCCATCAAAAATTCTAGTTTAATAGACAGTTACCGTTCCTTGATAGAGTTTCATCACTTTTCATTGAAATGAGAAAAAAATAAGTGTAATACAATTTTTCATAAAACAGAATGTAGTCCATCCAGAGGATCACTCTTACACATTAGCTTTCTGACTTGTCATATTCCTCTTGGGAAATAATCATGCTATTCAACGACACATTTCTTTTTTATTTTAAATGTAATTTGGCTAAAAAATAAAAAAAAGAAGAAGAAGAAGAACCAGAGCTGGAGAGATGGCTCAGCCGTTAAGAGCTCAGCAGTTAAGAGCATTTGCTGCTCTTCCAAAAGACCAGGGTTCAATTCCCAGCCCCACATGGCAGCTCATGGCTGCCTGTAGCTCCAGTTTTAGGGGATCTAACACCTTCTCTGGCCTCCACAGGCCACACACACACACACACACACACACACACACACACACACACAGTGCATAGACATACATGTAGGCAAACCCCTACATATTATAAAATAGTAATTAAAAAAATCAATGTTTTTTCTTTTGGTATCCTACTTCTTAAATCAATTTGTGAAATCTTTGAGATCCTCCAGTTGAAATCAAGCCTAACATCTAACTTCTTACATAATTATATTCACATCTCTGTGTCCTTTACCAGGATCAAAAAAACACAAGTCATATGAAGCCCCATTGGGGCCGTGAGCGTCCTCTTTGTGACAAACATCTGTGTAAGCTCAGTGGATCCAGGGATCATCATCATACACATAAGACATATGAACTTGGATGCCCACCTCCACCAGAAGGAAAAGATAACTCAGACAGACCACCCCTTCAAGAAGGAGCCCTTCCACAACTGCCCCCTGGCCATCCCCCTCATTCTGGTACCAACAGGAACCATAGACCCCCTCATAATCACAGTTGTAATGAGCATCCTTGTCATGGACATCGTCCCCATGGACACCATCCCCACGGTCACCATCCCCATGGTCATCACCCCCACGGTCACCGTCCCCACGGTCACCACCCCCATGGTCACCACCCCCACGGTCACCATCCTCATGGACATGACTTCCTTGACTATGGACCTTGTGACCCACCCTCCAATAGTCAAGAACCCAAAGGTCAGTATCATCGGGGCTATGGTCCACCACATGGACACTCAAGAAAAAGAGGTCCAGGCAAAGTACTCTTTCCTTTTCACCACCAACAAATCGGATATGTCTACCGACTCCCTCCACTGAATATAGGTGAAGTTCTCACTCTTCCTGAAGCCAATTTCCCCAGCTTCTCATTGCCAGATTGCCACAGACCCCTACAACCAGAGATTCGGCCCTTCCCTCATACAACCTCTAAGTCATGTCCAGGAAAATTTGAGAGAGAGTTTCCACAAATTTCCAAGTTTTTTGGAGATATACTTCCAAAATAAAACCTGATTCCTTGGTAGGGGGAAGAGGACAATATTCTGAATAAATAAAATATGACCAGTTAGAAATGAAAAGTGTAACTACTTTAACTTTGGTTTCGTACATAGGGAAGTATGGGAAAGAAGCCAGAATAAGACAGATGGGCAAAGGGAAATGAGAGGAAAGATGTTGTCTTGGTCAGGGTTTCTATTCTTGACAAAACATCATGACCAAGAAACAAGTTGGGGAGGAAAGGATTTATTCAGCTTACACTTCCACATTGTTCATCAACAAAGGAAGTCAGGACTGGAACTCAAGCAGGTCAGGAAGCAGGAGCTGGTGCAGAGGCCATAGAGTGATATTACTTACTGGTTTGGTCAGCCTGCTTTCTTATAGTACCAAGAACTACAAGCTCAGGGATGGCCCCACCCTCAATGGGTTCTCCCACCCTTGATCACTGATTGAGAAAATGCCTTACAGCTGGATCTCATGGAGGCATTTCCTCAAGGGAGGCTCATTTCTCTGTGATTACTCCAACTTGTGTCAAGTTGACACACAAAACCAGCCAGTACAGATGTCAATGCTAGAAACCAGAGATGAAATCTGTCTCTTGGTATTGAGTCAGTTGAGGCAAATCTGATGTCCAGAATTTCTCTCTGCCTTGAGTTAACCCCCTAATTCTTGAGTCTCTATTCCAGTTATGCTATAGCTGGGTTTATTACCTTCTTTTATGCTATGATGATAAAATACCGGGGCCAAGGCAACTTACGGAAGAAAGAGGTTTTTTTTTGGCTTATGGTTCCAGAGAGATTGGAGCACATTGTGGTGGGGAAGCGTGGGAGCAAGCGGCAGGTGTGTGAAGAGGAGCAGGAAGCTGAGAACTCACATGTCAAACACAAAGCAGAAAACGCTAGAAGTGACAGGAGGCGTTTAATCTCAAAGGCT
This sequence comes from Mus pahari, assembly GCF_900095145.1. Classification (NCBI taxonomy): domain Eukaryota; kingdom Metazoa; phylum Chordata; class Mammalia; order Rodentia; family Muridae; genus Mus; species Mus pahari. Next base: position 18,310,866 of record NC_034601.1, read on the forward strand.
GAATCCAATGACATATTCCCCCAGCAAAGCCATATCTCCTACATATTCCCAGACAACACCACAAACTGGGGACACAATGTTCACATATCTGGGCCTATGGGACCATTTTCATTCAAACCGATAAAGTGGGCATACCAAGGAAGTATATATTGTTTTAAAATATTATTTTAAGAGTCACATTGTCTCCTAGTGATTTCTAGTCTAAATTCAATTATGAAATGCTTAGTAAAACTGGCTAGCTAAGCAGTGGTGGTGCATGCCTTTGATCCCAGCACTTGGGAGGCAGAGACAGGCGGATATCTGTGAGTTCAAGGTCAGCTTATCTACAAAGTAAGTTCAAGGACAGCCAGGGCATCACAGAGAAACCTTGTCTTTGGAAACCAAAAACAAACAAACAAATAAACAAAAACTGGCTACCAGCTGCAAAGAAAGTTTTAGCATAATCATAAGAATGAATTCAAATGTTCAAGAAATATCACTTATGTTCCAATCAGTTCCCATTTTACCTAAGCACTCTGCTGGCCTAAGGGGAAATGAACCCTGGTCCTTCCTGGAGTCCCTTCAGCCTGCCTCTCCCCACATAGATTTGTACCGCTGTCCTAGAATCTCACAGTGCCGAGTTTGGGTAGACACAGAGGACCACTGGCCTGAACACATCTCTCTGTGAGGCTACTTTAACTGCCACTTCTATGTCCAACTAAGGATGAAGGAGTCCCAGGGACAGGAATGCTGAGATGCACCACACGGCTGTGCCCTCCAAGGGATCTGGCCCAGGCTGTTTCCAGAAGGGACAGCAGAACTCTTTGCTTACACTTTAATCCTCCTCCCTCTTCTCTAGAATCTGGACTTGGGCATCTGGAGCCAGGTTAAAACACTTTCAGATTTTCTCTACCTTCCAGCCACAGTGGTCATCAGTACTCTAAATACTGAATAACCAGTCCAGCACAGTTCCAGCAACCATTTAGAACATTAGCCAACCACAATTAACCAGGTTGACCATTCTGGGGGGGGGGGGCACATTCTTTGACAGAAGCATGAACACAGAGTCAGCTGATGTAGTCAAGTTGAGAAAAGGTGGAGATAATCAGGAAACCAAGAACAAATAAACTCAAGTTAATAACCCAAAATATTATTATCCCGCATTTGTTTTGTAATTCGCAAAAAACTTTGACAAACATCTCTTGACTTTATGAAAATATTTCTTGAAAAGGAGAAATTAGAAGTCCAGATCATTTTAATTGATACCCTGCTGCAGTTGCCACCGATAAACAATTGTATTAAAAACAAGAAAGAAGCCGGGCATGGTGGCGCATGCCTCAAAATTCCAGCATTTAGGAGGCAGAGGCAGTTGAATTCTGAGTGTCTGAGGCCAACCTGGTCTACACAGTAAGTTCCAGGACGGCCAGAGCTACATAATGCCAAGAGCTTGTCTCTCAAAAACAAGAAACAAATGAAAGTGTTGAGGTTTATCTTTTGCTGTTTATTGTAACGCTAAGTGTTAGCCCCCGAGGTCTGGAGTCTGCACATAGTTTCTGGCAACCTGCCCCCAGTTAATTCTCGTTGGTAAATAAAGATGCCAACAGCTCATCACTGAGGAAAAGAGTCATAGGCAGGATTGAGGCTCCGGGGGGGGGGGGTGCTAGAGACCATGAGGAAGGTGGGAGAGAGACAGTGCAGCCATGGGATAGAGAAGTAAGGAGAATGCCCTGGGCCAAGAGAATGTGACTCAGAGGGCTAACTGGAGTTAAGAGCAGCCAAGATGGAACAAAGAAGTTAGTAAGCAGTAACAAACTCTGGGTTTTTGGTAGGAGGTGGATTCTAACAGCACGCAGGGTAGGCAGTTGCCCAGCTCTTGTGCTGCTCAAGGCATATTAAAATAAAAAGGCTGTGCGTGTGTCTTTCACCGGCAAACATAAATGGTCAAAGGCAGGAAGGAACCTGCGCCAGGATTTTTAAAGTAAGTTTTACAACACGAAAGGATCAGTCCTGTATGAAGGTCCTTTACATTCTAATAGTATAAACTGAGTTTTCACCCCAGCTTTAGGCCCCTGGAATAATAACTCTGAGACTTACATATTTTATTATAACCTAGGCCATAAGCTTTGGCTGTTGCCTGATTAGCCCATAACTTGGTATCCCATTTATTCTAATCTAAGTTCTACCATGTGGCTGGTTACCTCTGCTCAGCACCCATGCTTCAGACCTGTTCCATGCTCTGGGCTCTCTCCTCCCTATCCCAGAATCCTTTCTGCCTACTTGATGTCCCGCCTTCTAGTCTACCCTTTCCTATAGGATTTTTTTTTTTATTGACAAGTGATAAAACCATACAGTCCTCAAGAGATTCTCTCTATAATTCCCCCTTTTAGTCCAATAAAAAGGTTCTTTCTCTTACATCAATAAACTATATACAATAATAACAAATATGAAAACTATCAGGCAAGATTTACACTATGTCTAGTCCATGTTTTGGTAGCCTTAGAAAAAGTATCTTATTATCTATTACTCTATTAGTGAGCTCAGAGTTCTGTACTTAAATAAATTTCTACCATAACTTGAATTACCAACCTAAAACATCTTCTTAGATCCTGAACAACATAAATTTATAGGTGAGACTATAACTATCTAGTCTTCAACCCCATCATAGACTAGAGAAAGAATAAATATTACCTGAGTATGTAGGAAGTGCAGACAAACAGCTTCCAAAACTATAGAAATGACAGAGACAGTTGGCCATGTAGACAGTTACCCCAAATTCCTCTCAGTCACAGAAGCATCACCTTCAGCCTTCTGGCCCAGAATATCTGACAGACTTTCTGTGAAGCAGGAACTATTTGTCCTTACAAAGCTTAGCAGTCAACTTCCTTGCATCCATGTTTCTGCAGTTTGGACAGCATACTATCTGCAGTTGAAGCAGGGGCAGTTTCTTACCCAGTGGCTAGCTTGCCACATTTGAAGCAAATTCCATAAGAAGTTTCTTCAATGCAATCATATTCCTTGAAGTAGAATGTGGGTGGTGCCATGAGAAAACATGTCTCATTGTTGAAAAAAATCTTTAAATGTCATATTCTGTAGGTCTCTGAAGTTTTTGAACACTATCTATCTATCTATCTATCTATCTGTCTGTCTATCTATCTATCTATCTATCTATCTATCTATCTATCTAGCCATAGCACATTTGAATAGGCAAACATTGCTTATTTCTAGGTGTTAATATCTGTTCAACCTAGGAAGCATATTTTTGTGATAAACTAGTCTAGCATCTAACATGAGCATAAGCTTGATTGACTACCTATTAAATTACATTACTTAATTATCTTAAACAGTCTCTATTAGCAGCTTTAAGAGGCCTGGAACTAAATTTTGTATTTTTTAAATGAGCTATATATGTCCAATATGCTAAACAAGAGTTTAGACATAACATAACATAACATAACATAACATACAGTACATAGTAACATAAATAACCTTAATCTTTGTACATATATACAAAAATCTATACCAATGTGGCATTATTGGTTTATAGAATGCTTTTTGGTTTAAGAGTAGATAAAATAATCTACCCTTTTTTTCAATTATTCCTGTATCCCCCTTTTATCCTTTCAAACCCTTTTCTCCTACATAAGAAAGAAAGAAGCTTAGAGAAAAGAAAAACAAAGAGAGACCCCTGAGTTTTACTTCTCATACAGAGAGAGACCCCTGAGTTTTACCTCTCATACAGAGAGAGAGACCCCTGAGTTTTACCTCTCATACAGAGAGTTTTCTCCCTGACCGAGACCATCCAAAACCTTGCAACCAACCCCTTAAACAGCAACAAACATTCATAACCCATGGAATGACTAAAAACACTTCCACCCCGCCTTTTGGAAATGGGGTGCTGTTCTCTTAAAATTTCTTCCTGCTGATTTTGTGGGATATATTTTCTTTGGGACCCAAAGGAAATTGGGAAAATGGTCAAGTCTTAAGTAAGCTAGATGTGCGGCAGAGGTCCTGAGCCCTCTTCTGGCATGCAGGTGTACATGCAGACAAAGCACTCATATACATAAAATATGTAGGTAAATAAATAAATCTAAGAGAGAGGGAGAGGGAGAAGGGAGAGGGAGAAGGGAGAGGGAGAAGGGAGAGGGGAGAGGAGGGGAGGAGGAGGGAGGAGGGAAGAGGGAGGAGGGAGGATGGAGGAGAGAGGA
>NC_034601.1:18315334-18325987 GCF_900095145.1 Mus pahari
AGAGGGAGAGGCAGAGGGAGAGGGAGAGGCAGAGGCAGAGGCAGGCTGGACCAAGTGAGCTAGCTGGTTTGAAGTTGTCCTAGAAGCAAGTATGAAGAAACAGCAGCTGAGACAGTCTGTGAGGCTCCTTGTTCTGTTTTCATTGTTGTCTCATCATTTTGCTCTGAAAGCGCATAAACTCTCACAAATAATATATATAAACATATGTGTGTAAACATATGTGTTGAATATACATTGTGCACAGATCAGTTAAAGATGATTCTTTGCTTTTATTAGAGCAAACAAAACTCATCTGTCTTTCTTAAATTACTTTGGACTTTATAAACAGACTGCAATATAAATCCCTATTCATGCCATATGAAAGAATGGCATGTAATAAGTTAAGAGGACTCTGTAGCCAACAAGATTTATTGGCTATGTATAGATGAGTTTCAGCCAATCTCAGAGCTGTTCCCATATAGAAGGATCAGAGTATACATTACTTGCCTTATTGATTTTGATAATTTCCTTCTTAATGTTTGTAACCAAGATCTTCAGGGGTCTCCCCCTATCATTTTAAAAAATTTTGACAGAATCCACAGTTTTTCTTCTCCTGTAGAAACATATCCAAAACCTGCCCCCCCAGCCTAATACATTTCCTTCCCTCCATTCACAAGGAAGGACATTTTTAATATATACAGGCTTATTCGGTTCAGCTGGGTTTTTTTTTTTCCCCATAGCCCAATGTCTCTCAGCATCTGTTGGGTTTTTTGTTCATTAACATTCGAGAATTTTAAAATCAATAATGCACTATGTATTCTATTTCTGGTGGACTTTGTAACTCCTTTCTGTTTGTTAAACATCTCTTTTAAAGTACAATTGGATCTCTCTACAACTTCCTGTCCTGTAGGATTGTAGGCTATACCTGTAATATGCTTTATATTATAATGTGCAAAAAATGTTCCATTTTACGAGAGACACGTGCTGGGGTATTGCCAGTCTTAGTTTGTACAGGTATTCCCATAATTGCCATAACTTATAATAAATGCATAATTACAGAATCAGCCTTTTTAGAACTTACAGTTGCCCATCGAAATCTGGAATATATGTTTATATTATGGTGTACCTATTTAAGCTTACCAAACTCTGTAAAATGAAACACATCCATTGGCAAAATTTCATTTCTTTTAGTACCTTTAGGGTTACTTCTTGAATGTAATGGAATTTGGTTATATGTAAAAGTAGACTTCTTCTTTATAATTTCCTTGGCTTCTTTCCAAGTGATAGGACATCTTTGCTTCAACTTTTGCTAGCACATTTCCTATCAATAGCTGCTCAATTGCATCACTACCTTGTGGTCACGGGCCTGGCAGACCCATATGGGATCTCCTATGTGTTATATACAATGGATGGTTTCTATTTCTGATCACTTGTAGCTGAACAAACGGTGAAGTCAATTTTGAATTAGGTTCAGGTGTTTCTTTTTGCAGTACAACCCTCTCTGTATATTGGGAGTCAGTTACTGTATTAAGAGATTCTTGAAACATCTAATAACATCATAGGAATTGCATATAGCTCTGACTTTTGAACTGAATCATGAGGACTCTCAACCACCCTATTTATTTTTGTAACTCATACTCTGTCTTTCCTGATTTATTTGCATCAGTATAAAATGTAAGGGTTCAAGAAATTGAAGTCCCTTTCACAATATGAGGGAGAATCCAATTGGCTCTTTTTATAAACTGAAGTTGTTTGTTCTTTAGGTGTTTGTTATTAATATTTCCCCAAAAAAAAATGACTCCAAACTCTTTGTCCGTGTGCGCTTTCTGCCTATAATGAGGCCATTTCAGCATTAGTAAAAAGGTACCACTGTCTCTGCTGGATCTGTGCTTGCTAATTAACAAAGTCTCATTTTTCCATTCAGAATCAATTCAGAAACACTTTCTGTTAATGTTTACTGGTTTTGTGCTAAAAGTATCCATTCAAATATATATCTCAGTCAGTAGAGCATGAGACTCTTAAACCCAGGGTTGCTGAATTCTTGAGTTTTTCCTCTCAACCCCAGGGTCCCAGAATAATTGCTCTGAGACTCAAATATTTGTACAAAGGCCTAGGCCATGGCTCTGGCTGTTCCCTGATTAGACCATAACTTAATATATCATTTATTCTCTACCACATTGTGGGAAGCCACGTAACGCCATTACAAGATGGTGCTGGCTACCACTGGCCACCGCCCGTGTATTTCGGGTAAACAACCAATGTGTGCAGGTGCAAATGGGTTTCACGCCAAGTCTTTGCCCGCGCCCAGGGCGTAACAGTGAGATCATGAGTAAGCAACCAATTAGACGTGGACACGCGGCCTTGGGGACTATATAGGGAGTTGCTCACGGGGCCTCGTGGTCTTCCTCTTCAAGATGCAATAAATGCTGTGCTGCAGAAGGATCCTGGTGTCTGTGTGCGTTCTTGCTGGCGAGACGATAGCGCGGGACACCACATGGCTGGTTACCTCTGCTCAGCTGCAGTGCTTCTGACCTCCAGTGTTCTGGGCTCTTTCCTCCATCACTCTATCCCAGAATCCTTTGTGCCTACTGTATATCCCTAACCCTGTTCTGGAATGACTTGTGTGGGTACAGCACTTGCCAGCTCTCATAGAAGCACTTGATCTTCCTTGGATTTGCAATCATTGTTTTTTTGTTTTGTTTTGTTTTGGTTTGGTTTTTGGTTTTTCGAGACAGGGTTTCTCTGTATAGCCCTGGCTGTCCTGGAACTCACTTTGTAGACCAGGCTGGCCTCGAACTCAGAAATCCACCTGCCTCTGCCTCCCGAGTGCTGGGATTAAATGCAGCCATTGTTGAATGGCTGTGCATGTACACTAACTGCTGTATTCACTTTTGTGACTTTTATAGATGCAGTAGCTTTGTGAAACCTTTTACAAATATGTCTATATTAATTTTGCATGTTAGAAAGTAGATAATGGGCCGGGTGTTGTGGCGCACACCTTTAATCCCAGCACTCGGGAGGCAGAGGCAGGCAGATTTCTGAGTTCGAGGCCAGCCTGGTCTACAAAGTGAGTTCCAGGACAGCCAGGGCTATACAGAGAAACCCTGTCTCAAAAAAAAAAAAAAAAGTAGATAATGTGTCAAGCAGGAGCACATGGATTCCTACACTGATCTGCCCACCATCGCTGCTTTTGGAGAACAGTTTATAAGCTTGCACATATTAAATGCCACTCTTAATCAGACTCTTTACTCAGTCTGCTACAGAACTAAGGTTTGCTTCTTTTTCTTTTCTTTTCTTTTCTTTTCCTTTCTTTTCTTTTCTTTTCTGAGACAGGGGTTCTCTGTGTAGCCCTGGCTGTCCTGGATCTCTGTAGATCAACCACACCTTGAAAACACAAATGTGCCTGCCTCTGCCTCCCAAGTGCTGGGATGAAAGGCATGTGCCTCCCCCCCATCCTACAAGTTTTAATTTTTATTATTAGTAGTACTGACTTTTGGAATATAATATAATATGCCACTTGAGCATATCTTTTTGTTGTGCAATATTTTAGAAGTGTGCTCTGCACTTGCACATTCTTTCCAAAGGCAAAGATGCAGTTCAATAACCCCGGGGTTGCAATGTTCCAGCCTGAAATCTGCTTGGACGGTGAGCAGAGTCCTATTTGTTCTCTGGAAAGAGGGCAGAGAACTTAGGAACACAGGAATATGAGTAGGGACCCTAGTGGTGGGGCAGGGAAAGCAAAGGCACAAACTGGCTGTGTAGCTGACAATGACCTTACACTTTCTATCCCTCTGCCTCCACCTCCCTAGTGCTGTGAATGCAGGCTTGGGCTGCCACGCCCGGTTTCTGTGGTACTGGGGATGTAAACTCAGACGCTGTACATGCTAGGCCAGGACTTTGCCACCTGAGCTACATCCCGAACACACTCAGACAGGTTTTTACTATACTTTGATTTCCTCGTGAGTGCACTCAGGTGGGAAACAAATGAAAGTAGGATGTATACATTGGAGGAAAAGAAAATCCTTAAGAGTTTTGTTGTTGTTGTTGTTGTTGTTTTAATATATAAAGTTCACAGACTGGAGAGATGGCTCAGTGGTTCAGGGTACTGGGGGGGACCTAGGATCAGCCTCCAGCACCCATGGTAGCTCACAACCATCTCTAACTTTAGTTCTAGGGACTATGGTGCATCTTCTGGCCACCTTGGGCACCAGGTGCTCTTGTAGTATCCATAGATACATACATACATACATATAGACAGACAGACAGACAGACATATACAGACAGACAGACATTCAGGCAAACAGTTATACACTTAAAATTAAAATTAAAAAGCTTTCAAAAGATAAATAATATAATAAATTTTATTTTAAAAGACCCTTTCTTTGGATTAATTAAGTTATTTCAGCAGGAAAAAAAAATCTAATCCTTTGACACCATGAGGATAAAAAGAAAGCTCTAACGGACACAGGCTTGTTTGATTCAGGAGGTTAAACTGTGGTAAACAGGGCCTCACTCTGTAGCTCTCCTGGCCTTGAACTCAAGGTCCTCCTGTCTCAATCCACCAAGTGTGCTACTGGGATTACAGGCTTTGGCCTATGCCCAGTTTCACCCAGACGTGTTGAACTCATATATGTACATCTATGTAAACCAGGGTTTACATAAAAGAGCGCAGGAGGCACAGCATGAACATAAGCGTTTCTGCTCAGAGAGGAGGGTACCCTGGGACTCAGAAGCCCAGGAACCATACAGCTCTGAGGGGAGAAGATTTCCCAATGGAAGGGAAACCTGAGACAGGGAACTCAGGAATCAGACAGTTCTAAGGAGGGACCGTGTCACAGTGGAAGAGCATCCTGAGACAAGGAGGTCCAGGAACCAGAAAGCTCAGAGAGAAAGCTTCAGCAGTGTTGTCGCAGCTCCCCTGGGGCTGGGGGCATCCCCAGCTGAGGAGCTGATTTGCTGAGGAGCTGAGGAGTTCAGGCCATCCTCCACTTCTTCATTAGGTCTCATTAATATTCATTCTCATGTCTCACAAGTTGGTTAATGGGCTGGAAAGATTGCTGAGTGGTTAAGAGTGCTTGCCGCTCTTCAGAAGTCCTGGGTTGGGTTTCTAACACCCAGATGGACACTTAGAACCTCTGTAACTCTAGCTCCATTGCTTCTGCTGCTGTCGTCTGGGTTCTGCAGACACCAGGCACACATGCGGTGTACAGACACCCATGCATTAGAACAAGTAAATCTAAAGAAAGCAAAACAAAATCTCTATTAGAGAAAAACCTTCTCATTTCTTGTTTTTTAAGCCACATTTAGGAACAGCACTAGCTAGGTGTCTCCAGGAGAAAGAAAGGGTAGACCACATGCCCTCTTTCTTTTCTTTCAGGCCACTGGAGAATGTACAGCAACTCTTCCTGTGTCGTCTTCCTCCTTCTCTTGTGGTTTTTACCTGGATCCCCCCACCTCTATTTTCTCCAGTAATTGGCTATATCTACCTTTATTTAACCATTAGTTTTAAAATGGGGAGCAAGGTTTACATAGCATTATCACTTGGTGGATGTGCCAGTCTGCTTGTCAGGGCAACCAGATCTTGGGGGTCAGTATTTAGCATTTGAACATATAGCAGCACCAGACCAACTCACAACATTTCCCCCCCTTTTTTTGTCCAAATAAAAAGACTTTTTCTTTTATAATAGTAAATGGTATACAGTAAGAACAGATAAGCAATTATGAAAACTATTAGGTAAGAGTTACGTTCATAAAGTCCAGTCCATCTGAATTTGGCAACATTGGATAAAATATTGTATTTCACATCCTATCTCGCTGAGTTTAGAGTTTTGTACCTAAAACATTTTCTATCATAACTTGTATTATTAACTTAAAAGCATTTTTTAGACCTACAAACATCTTCTTAAATTCTAAAAAAATTAAAATTTAATTGTGAAACTATGACTACCTAGTCTTCAATCCCATCTGAGACCTGAGTACACAGGAAGTGCAGACAAGCAACATTCAAAGCTATAGCAGACAAGCGGTGTTCAAAAGCTACAGAAATGGCAGAAAGTGTTGGCTGCCTGAACCCCCGCCCCCCACCCTATAAGTGTTTCTGTAACATTGAAGCATCTATCTCCAGGCTTCTAGCCCAGTTTGTCTGACAGACTTTTCATGAAGCAGGAATTATGAAAGGCTAATTACTCTGTATTAGCAGAGTTCAGCCGCTGACTTTCCTGCATCATATTTGTCCATTTTGGACACCATTTTTTCTGCAGTTGGAGCAATGTCAGCTTTCACCCAGTGACTCAATATGGAGGTTTAATGATGCTCAGATCTTCTTCAAGTTGAATGGGGTGCTGCCAGGAGCTGACCTGTCTCAATGTCAAAAAATCTTTAAAACACCAAGCATCCTTGCCTTAGTCTGAATTTCACTGCTGTGAAGAAGACACCGTGACCAAGACAACTCTTATAAAAGACAACATTTCATTGGGGCTGGCTTACAGGTTCAGAGGTTCAGTCCATTATCATCGTGGCAGGAAGCATGGCAGTGTCCAGGCAGACATGGTGCAGAGGAGCCAAGAGTTCTACATCTTGATCCAAAGTCAGCCAGGAGGAGGCTCTCCTGTAGGCAACTAAGAAGAGGGCTTTTCTCTTCCTTGCTTGGTTAAACCTGAGCATATAACCTCAAAGTCCACCCCCAAAGAGACTCACTTCCTCCAACAAGGCCACACCTCCTAAGAGTGTCATTCCCCATGGGTGAAGCTTATTCAAATCATCACAATCCTTCAAAGCCATATTCTGTAAGTCTCTGAGGTTTTTGAAGACCATCTATCTATCTATCTATCTATCTATCTATCTATCTATCCATAGCATATTTGAATAGGAAAACTTTGTTATCACCTATTTACATTCTGTTCAACCTAGGAAGCATATTTTGGGATAAAATAGTCTAGTATCTGATGTGACCATGAGTTTGACCATCTAGCTATCAACTTGTATTTCTTAATTATCCTAAACGCATTGTAATAGCAGCCTTAAAAGAACCTAGAGCTTTACATTAAACTGTCAAAAATTATCTAATATCCTATATATAAGAGTTGAAATATACTATACTATATACAGTAGGTTGTAACAAAACTAACATCAACTTTTATATTAATATATAAATATATATATACATATATATATGGTATATATAACAAATGTAACCTTAATATGTATTAATATTCAAAGATCTGTACCAATGTAACAAAATATAACATTAATATGTATCAATATTCAAAGATCTATACCAATGTGATATTGACTGTAAAATGTTCTATGGTTAAAGAGTAGATTCAATAATCGACCCCTCTTTTCTATTATCCTATAATATTCCTATATCCCTCCTTTTTCTTTTTAACTAGTTACCCCTACATAAGAAAGAAAGAAGGATAAAGAAAAGGAAAGGAAAGAGAGAAATTCCTGAGTCTAACCTCCTATACCTTGTTTTCTCCTTGGCAAGACTTGTAACCAACCCCTATATAACAGCAAGCATCCGCCACCCAATAGAATGGCCAAAATTCACCCATACCACCTCTTAGGAATGGTTCCCTTCCTCTGATTTGGGGTGAAGCATTTCTTTGGGGAGGGGGTGACCAAGAAGATGGGAAAATGGTTAGTCTTAAGAAAGCTAGCTATAGCATTTGTTGTCTAATCTCTGAACACTGAGAAAGTTCTGGCTTAAGTGAAGTCCTGATCAGATCAGACTGTAAGGCTAGGAGAACTGGGGTCATCTGGAGCCATCAGTTCTTTTTGAAGGTGCCCTGGAAGTAAGTCTTTTGAGGAAACAGCATTGAGGTGGTCTGAGGTAGGTTCAAGCATCGCAGCATTCCTGAGGGTGAATCTTGTCAGGACTGCCTTTTGGGTTGTTAGTCTCTGTGAACATCTAAGCTCTCACAAGTGATAGACAGTTTTTGTATTAACATGTGTGTGGACAGTGAACGGTGCACAGCTCAGTTAAGGAAGATTCTTTTCTCTTTGAGAAGATGAAAGGCATCTACCTGTCTTTCTTATAAGTAGGTTTGGACTGTAACCAAAATATAACATAATGTTTTATCTATGCCATTTTAAAGAATGGTGTGATAAGTCCTGAAGACTTTGTAGCCAACAAGATTTATTAACAACACATGGATATTTAAGTCTCAATCATTCTTAAGCTGTTCTCATATAGATGGATGAGCTTATACATTACCTACTGGGGTCTTTTTTATCTGATGTTTGGACCTGATACCTTGAAGAGGTCGCCCTCTGTCATATCTAATTTTATCATTTTGGAAGCAATCCACAGGCATAACCTCTCCCACAACATAACAAACTTCCTATTTTCCATTCTGAGCTTAGGACATATTTTAAATGAACAGACTGCTTTAGTTCAGCAGTTCTTTCAATAACCCAATGTGTGTCAGCAGCTCTTGCTTTTGTTTTCTAGCATTTACAAAATTTAAAGCTAATAAAGCACTATGTAATCTATCTGGAGGAGGGGTCTTTGTTGCCACTTTCTGGTTGTTAAGTATCTCTTTTAAAGTACAATTAAATCTCTCCACAATTTCTTGTGCTGTGAGATTGTTTAGCATAACTAACATGTTTTATATCCTAATATGTTAAAAATGCTTCATTTTATTAGAGATATATGCTGGATCATTATCAGTCTTAACTTGTATGAGTATTCCCATAATGGCATCTATGATTGCAATGTTTAAAGACAGATTCCCACTCTAGAGACTAACTTCCCTGACTACAGAGTAAAGAAAACTTATCAAGGTAGAAGCAAGCTGTTGGGGAAGCCGATAGGGTCTTCAAAATGTAGTAAGAAAATTCTCACTTTTTTTTCATTAGATATTTTCTTTATTTACATTTCAAATGCTATCCCCAAAGTTCCCTATACCCTCCCCCCGCCCCTGCTCCCCTACCCACCCACTCCCACTTCTTGGCCCTGGCATTCCCCTGTACTGGGGCATATAAAATTTGCAAGACCAAGGGACCTCTCTTCCCAATGATGGTTGACTAGGCCATCTTCTGCTACATATGCCTGGCGGTGGTGGCGCACACCTTTAATCCCAGCACTTGGGAGGCAGAGACAGGCGGATTTCTGAGTTCGAGGCCAGCCTGGTTCACAAAGTGAGTTCCAGGACAGCCAGAACTATACAGAGAAACCCTGTCTCGAAAACAAAACAACAACAACAACAACAAAAGTTCATACTTTTGGCTTAGTAGTTGTATTTCTAGGAACCTAAACCAAGAGCCTCCATATGTGAACATAGTCATTGTTGTTTTCATTATAAAAACAAAAGACACAGTAAACTGTCCAACTGATCAGCAGGGCCAGTGATGGCTCAGATGATAAAGGCATTTAACACTGGCCTGAAACGCACATGAAGACAGGAAACCAATTCCACAATGTTGTTCTCTGACTTCCACAGGCATGTTGTGGCACATACCCTCCCCCCAGACACACACACACACTAATAATAGTAACAGGATCAACAATAAGGGAAGATTAAATGAAGCCAAGCAAATCTCTACAGTGATGGATTAAGCAGAAATTCACGGGCATCTTTGTAAGTAGTGTTTGATGGCATGTTGGGAGGTTGTTTCTCATGCTTTAGTATTCAATAAAAAGCAGAACATGAAAATGAATACACTTATAAGTGAGTACATACCATGCATGTCTTTTAGGGTCTGGATTACCTTACTCAGATGTATCTTGCCTTCAAGATGTACAGTGACAAAAATAGAACAGAGACTGAGGGAATGGCCAACCAATGACTGCCCCAAACTGAGACCCATCCTAAGAGCAAGAACCAATCCCGGACACTATTAATGATACTCTGTTATGCTTGCACACAGGAGCCTGGCATAACTGTCCTCTGAGAGGCTCCACCCAGTAGCCAATGGAAAGAGAGCCAAAGACCCACAGTCAAACATTGGGTGGAACTCATGGAGTCATGTGGAAGAGTTGGGGAAAGAATTGAGGGACAAGAAGACAAAGACTCCACAGGAAGACCAACAGAGTCAACTCACCTGGACTCTTGAGGGCTCCAAAAGACTGAACCACCAACAAGAAAGTAAGCATGGGCTGGACCTAGGCCCCACCCACACGTGTGACAGATTTATAGCTTGGTCTTCATGGAGGTACCCTAACAAATGGAGGAAGGGCTTTCCCCGAAACCTGTTGCTTGCTTATGGATTCCATTCCCCTGATTGGGCTGCCTTTCTGGCCTCAGTGGGAGAGTATATGCCTAGTCCTGCAGAGAGTTGATATGTAGAGGGTGGTGGGTGATGCCCAGGGGGAACCCCTTCTCAGAGGAGAAGGGAAGGAAAGGTGTGTGTGGGGGGGAATAGGGAGAAGGATCTGTGTGAGGATGGTGTAGTGGCTATTCCTGGATGTCAACTTGACTATATTTGGAATGAACTACAATCCAGAATTGGAAGGCTCACCAGTGACCCTAATCTGGAGGCTGGGAGATAGAAGTTTCTGATCTGGATCTTGGTATGGAGATCTTGAGGCATAGTGACTATGGATTCCGGAAGATTAAGAAAGGGAAATCTCGGGCTGGTGAGATGGCTCAGTGCGTAAGAGCACCCGACTGCTCTTCCAAAGGTCCAGAGTTCAAATCCCAGCAACCACATGGTGGCTCACAACCATCC
>NC_034601.1:18326242-18328976 GCF_900095145.1 Mus pahari
TTTTTTTTCTTTCTTTTTCTTTTTTTTTTTCTTTTTTTTTGTTTTTTTTTTCTTTTTTCTTTTTTTTGGAAGAAGGGAGTCTTATGCTCACTCTTTTGCCTGCTTGCCGTGTGGGACTAAGCAACTGCTAGATCCTTGGACTTCCATTCACAGCTATTACTGTTGGGAATTGGACTGCAGACTGTAAGTCATCAATAAATTCCTTTACTATATAGAGCATATTCGTAAGTTCTGTGACTCTAGAGAACCCTGATTAATACAGGTGGGATAGGAGAGTGGCAGCTGATATTGGGACATAGGGTGAATAAAGAAATTAATGAAAGGGGGAAATATAATTTTTTTCTGAACAGGAAAAAAAACCAAGAATAACTATTGTAGAGATTAAAAAAACTATTGCTTTAAATTGATAATGAATTTGTGGAGTTAGAAAATATATAAGGAATATTTAGTCAGTTAGTCTTAATGAAAAGACAGGTAAACAATTCTGCAGTAACTCCTTAAGCCTTATCGATCTATGACTTAATCTATTACTTTGAACTCAAGGAAGGGAAAAGTGCTTAGACAACCATGTAATAAATTATGCTGCTGTAACGATTCTACCTGATAATTATATGAGTTAATTTTTGTCTGAGAAAGTATAAAAACTAAGAAAAAAAATAAAGTGACAGTGTAGCATTTTCTGGATAATCCAGTGTGCACGTGTCTGTGTGTGTGCCTGGCTTTCTTTCCCTTTCTTCCATTTTCTCTGGTTCACAAAGAGTAACAAACTTCTCTTGCCTGGCCAGCAAGAGGCCCCTGAATCACAGTAAAGAGCCTAAGTAACCTAGGTAACTAAATTTCTTTCCTTAATCTGCAAGCAACGCCCCCACCCCACCCTGGCACACCCCTGAGTGCTGAATTAAAGGCATGTGTTACCATGTCTGACTCGCTCCATGGGTTTTTATTTTTATATTTTTTATTTTTTTAATTAATTTATCTATATTTTTACACTCCATATTTTATCCCCCGACCCCGACCACCCTCTGACTGTTCCACATCCCATACCTCCTCCCCACCCCCTGTCTCTACATGGATGCCCTCACCCCCCTCACCCCACTTGACCTCTAAACCCCCTGGGGTCTCCAGTCTCTTGTGGGTTAGGTGCATCATCTCTGAATGAACATAGACCCAGCAGTCCTCTGTATATGTGTTGGTGGCCTCATATCAGCTGGTGTATGCTTACCTGCTTGGTGCTCCAGTGTTTGAGAGATCACGGGGGGTCCAGATTAATTGAGACTGCTGGTCCTCCAACAGGGTCGCCTTTCTCCTCAGCTTTCAGCTTTTCTCTAATTCAACCACAGCGGTCAGCTGCTTCTGTCCATTGGTTGGGTACAAATATCTGCCTCTGACTCTTTCAGCTGCTTGTAGGGTCTTCCAGAGTGCTGTCATTCGAGGTCCATTTTTATGAGCACTCCACAACCTCAGTGATAATGTCAGGCCTTGGGACCTCCCCTTGAGCTGAATCCCACTTTGGGCCTGTCGCTGGACCTTCTTTTCCCCAGACTCCTCTCCATTTCCATCCCTGTAATTCTTTCAGACAGGAACAATTATGGGTCAGAGATGTGACTGTGGGATGGCCCTCCATGGCTTTTTATTAAGGGATATTGGGTTTTGCTGTGTGTTAGGTTAGGGTTAGAGAACCAGAGAGAATTGGAGTGAGGGCTCTGTAGAGGGAGCAGGTGTTCCTGGAATGTAGGTCTGAGTGCTGGAGGAAAAGTGGAGGATCTCTTTTTGTGGAGAGAGTGGTGGTTTAACTAAGGTTTTCAGAAGGTAGGCATGTGTACACAGGGGTGTGTGTGTGTGTGTGTGTGTGTGTGTGTGTCTGTGTGTGTGTGCTTGTGTGTCTGTGTGTCTGTGTGCTTGTGTGTGTCTGTGTGTCTGTGTGCTTGTGTGTGTATGTGTGCAGGTGTGTCTGTATGTAGGATACAGCTGTGTATGTGCATGCGGGTGTGTATGTATATAGGTGTGTGTTTCTGTGTATGTAGGGCTATGTGTGCGTGCACACGCACATGCACACACACTTCAAATTCAAGGCGCCAAATTTTGCTGCATAGCCCTCGCTGTCCTAGAACTTTCTCTTGAGGTCAGGCTAGCTTCAAACTCAAAGATCTACCTGCCCCTATCTCCCAAGGGCTGGGATGCAGGGCCAGCACCACCATTCCTACCTTATTTTAAAAGACAGCCTTTCTTTATGTATCCCAAGCTGTGCTTGGACTCTTCAACCTACATTACAACCCAGGCTAACCACAAACTCTCAGCAAACATCCTGTCTGAGTCTTGCCAGTGTTTGGATAACAAGTATATGCCACCCTGGTCACTGGGCACTTTCTGATAACAAGATGTTGGTAGACATCATATCAACATAGATTATTTTCTAGTTGGGTAATGACACAGATTTAGAAACACTGGTAAGCAAGTCTAACTATTCCTAGCATTGGCTTGGTAAGCAGGAGAGGGGGAGCAAAAAGAGCGAGTGCCCACAGAAGTGAGGCCCTCTAAGCCTCCCTGTGGCACCCATGCCTCTGTGGCAAGGACATTCCATCTAAGGATGCCCGTCTAACTTAGAGAGAATGTTCCAGAGAGGGACTGTAAGCTTCTGTGGCCAAACTCAAGCTTTAGAGACAGCTTCGCTTCGCCTCAGTCAGGGATGGCTGAAAGGAGACCACCATACACTCATCAAGTCTGAATTTTATTT
>NC_034601.1:18330797-18332129 GCF_900095145.1 Mus pahari
AATCAGTCCACAGGGATTTATAAAGTCCCATTGGCAGGCTGTTCTGGTCACCGTGGCTGGATGACTTAGGTCACAATGTTTGTGCTCGGGCAGTAGGAAGAGAGNCTGGGAAAGCATTTGTAAAGCTACCTAGGCTGTGTAAGTTAAGAAAGAGCATCAAGGAGATCAAAATCAGACAATTCTGTTATTTCTATGTTTGGATCCTTCCAACTAACTGGCTTCCATGGGCGCCCAGGACATTTGTGGGAAGTTGCTTCTGGAAAATCAGATATCAGCTTAAATGAAAGGCTATCTGGCTGTACATGGATATCAGGGATCAAATCATCATGGACCTCAGTGTCATATGGTGGCATGGTAGCTACCACACCTTCAATGAAATCTGAGTCCTGAAAAGCAGAAGAGGTAACAGTTGGCTGGGCTCGGGGAGGGCTCAAGGTGGGCCCTTCTGTCCTCCCCTGTATCTGTGTAGATGTAGTACTGTCTTCAGAAGAGCTTGCCAAAGGCTCTGTTCTCTGGGCAGTCTGCTTTACGTTGTTTTTGTCTTTGTTTGTTTGCTTACCATGACCATGACTGTGAAACATGACCATGACCAAGAAGGTAACTGTGATCATGACCATCACCATAACCATGACCCACTGCATGTGTATGGTCATAGACATCTTCCCTTTGGTGACTAAGATTTTCAAGTTTAAGTTGATGTCCATGACCAAGGCCATGTGGTTTCTGATGTCCATGGCCAAGGCCATGCTTCTTTGGGGACCAATGGCCATGGTCATGCCAATGCTTATGACCATGGTGATTCTTAGCCTTGATTTGCTTTTCATGCAACTAGCCATGACCCTCTTTTTGCTCACTGGCAATGTAGGGTGGACTTACAGTTGTTCCTTCTTTTGTTTCTTGTTCGCTGACTGTCCGGAAAGGAGAAAAGCCTGGAGGCCTCCTCATCGTCGCGGTCTACAGAGGAAATAGTAAGATGAGTGCCTTAGGTTGGTACCAGGCTGTAGATGAAGGAAGAAGAGTCTTAGCAACTGATGATGCCATTTTATATTACAATGGGTTAAGTCTTTCCCAGATATTAGATACTATAATTGTTGACATTTAATAGAGGCCCCGCCCCACAGTTACCTGGCAACAGCCACGTGTACCTGACTCAATTTAAAAGGGGCTGCTTACTCCCTCTCCTCTCTTTTTCTCTCGTCTCCTCTTGCTTCTGCTCTCTTCTCCTCTTTCCCCTCTCTTCTCATTCCCTTCCAGCTTCTCTCTCCATGTGCTCAGGGCCAGCCTTTAGTTCTCTTTTCTCCCTCTCCTTCTCCCTCTCTCTCTCTCTCTCTC
>NC_034601.1:18332286-18354942 GCF_900095145.1 Mus pahari
CTCTCTCTCTCTCTCTCTCTCTCTCTCTCTCTCTCTCCCTCCCCCCCTCTCTCCCTTTCTCTGTCTCAACTACTCCCTTAACCCCACTCCCCATGCCCTAAATAAACTCCATTCTATACGATACAATATTGTGCCTGGTCCCTCAGGGTGAAGGATGCCACAGCATGGGCCCACAGAAGCACCTTTTCCCCACACCGTACCCTACCTCAACCAAACACATCCCTGTTTTCTCATTCTTATTATAAAACACAACACTATTACTTTTCTAGAGAAATAAATTGACAATACTTCTCTTATACTTGAAAAATGTAGGCTCTGTTTGTGGTCCTAGGGATTGAACTAAGAACCTTGAACATGTTAGGCAGGTACTCCAGCACTGAGTTATAGCTCAGTACTGAGTTATAGTCCTACCCTGATTCTTCTTCTTAATAATACTCTAAGGCTAAGAGTTTTTCTTCATTTAGAAAAGTGGGTGGTTTGAGCACATACTCTCTCAGGTACTCATTTTGATAACTGATATAATTTCTGTTCCAACCATTGCTATTATTATCCTTAAAGGTCTTTATAGCTAAACTTACTTAGGCTGTGCCACCATAGGGCCTGCTCACAAGTGTGACAGGAAGGCCTTTTACAATGTGTCAGAGATAGTAACAAATGACAAGAACCTAAACAAGAAAAGGAAAGGTGGCAATCTACACAGAGGTGTGGCTTTCTGAATATGCGCAACCACCACCACCACCCCCTTTTACCAAGGTAGGAAGGCCACAGTTGAGGCCAGTGTTCAGAGATGAAAGAACTCAGGCTTTTGAGTCAAGTATCTTCTAGATGTCCAGATCATGATGGAAAGGGTGGGCTCAGAGTTGACCTGCTCTCAACACTATACACTAAGCCCACTTTGCTGCAAAATAAAACCACAGCACCTGCCCCCCCCAGGGCCCTCGATACTGGTGAGAATGTGCAAGGAGCTTGTTGTGCAGAGCCTGGGATGAGGGACTTAGTGAAGTGATTCACTCTGGAGCCTCAGAGCACTTCAAATCTTAGTGTCCCATCACTGGCAAGTGACGAAGCCCTAGGCACATTAATTCCTAAAAAGATGATGCAGAGCATTGCCTCTCAGATTTGAATCGTGTCTGGACCCCCTTGACGACCGTTTTAAAGTGCAGTTTGGTATTCTTTAACTGTAAAAGGGGAGTGAATCCACGTTTCTCACAAAGTCCTTCAATGCACAGAGCACAGCACAGCACACAGGAGTGCTAAGGCCTCAGGTGTGTCTTGGAGTCATGTGGCTAGTGGTAGTGCCCTGGCCATCTCCTCACTACCAGACACAGAACTACCAGGGAACGCTGACAATGACCTAAGTGATTGAGAGGTTACCTGTTCTTTTACTGCCAGAAAACTCAAGATCAGCATGGAAATGTACAGCCTCTTACAGGTTTAAAGCCATAACCCTCCCTCAGTTCACTTCATTAATGATTCTTTTCCTTTTTCTTTGTCCTTTTTCTTTTGCTTCTTCTTTGTTTGCTTCGCTTTTGTTGTTGTTTTCATTCAGGGTTTCTCTGGGTAGCCTTGGCTGTCTTGGAACTCACTCTGTAGTCCAGGCTGGCCTCAAACTCAGAGATCTGCTTGCCTCTGCCTCCCAAGTGTTAGGATTAAAGGCCTATGCCTGGCTATGCTTCATTTTCAATACCCAGATATTGCTTTTTGGATTAGGTAGAACTGACCCCAAGCTGACAGTACTTCAATCCTACCATTTCTAATGCTTGGCATTTCACGGTCGGGAAGACTTTGTTCTCCCAAGGTCTCATGTACACGTTAGCACTGCAGTTGAGACTTTGCTAATCATGAAAACAGAAGACAAGAGAAAATAAATCAGCATTAGTCATGAGGCACATGAGCAAGTGACCCTTACAGCATCACACAGGGACAGTGCTACTCACAGCAAGGTGCTTACAGTATCACACAGGGACTGTGCTGCTCACACCACACAGGGACTGTGCTACCCACACCAAGGTGCTTTCAGCATTACACGGGGAAGGTGCTACTCACACCAAGGTGCTTACATCACACAGGGACTGTGCTACTCACACCAAGGTGCTTACAACAT
This sequence comes from Mus pahari, assembly GCF_900095145.1. Taxonomy (NCBI): domain Eukaryota; kingdom Metazoa; phylum Chordata; class Mammalia; order Rodentia; family Muridae; genus Mus; species Mus pahari. Next base: position 18,334,391 of record NC_034601.1, read on the forward strand.
CACACAGGGACGCTGCTACTCACATCAAGGTACTTACAACATCACGCAGGGACTGTGCTACTCACACCAAGGTGCTTACAACATCACACAGGGACACTGCTACTCACACCAAGGTGCTTACAGCATCACACAGGGACAGTGCTACTCACACCAAGGTGCTTACAGCATCACACAGGGACAGTGCTACTCACACCAAGGTGCTTACAGTATCACACAGGGATAGTGCTACTCACACCAAGGTGCTTGATCTCACAATCTTCTGTCAGCTCTGAGTAAATTTCCTTGGAACATTTGGTTTCTCTGGCTATGAACTCAATAACGTATTTAGTTCCTGCTACCACCTGTAAAGTTAATAGTACAAGACAAATATTTAATTAGGATTTCTAAAACAAATTATACTTTTTTTACTTCAGTGAGTTCAATGTTGGAGTCTTGAAATTTTAAATATTAACTGACCATCTTAGAAAGTTACGCTGTCCTTGTAGTGTGAGTACAAGTATAAAATTCTCTACAAGGTGCACATATCTGATTCAACGTTTTGTTTGTACGTATAGCTAAGAATTCTGGGTATTAGTTGGGTCAGCTTACTTCACTGAGGAAAAGAAATATAGGCTAAATGTTTGTACTTTAATAGTCACATGCTAATTTAAATGTTCATAAGCTACAAACCACACCTACCAAGTAACTCAAGGGCTTAAATTTTAGTACAATCTGAGGTACGGGAGGGAAAACTTAAAATATTTTCTTTAAATAGTTTTTGTTGTCTCTGTGCCAAATACTGAATCAGAAAATTCATGTGTAGTTTAAATTATCCAGTTAGGAAAATATTTAGATTATCTATTACTTTTTTTATATTTTTCAGATTAAGTAACCTCTTAAATATTTAAACAAGCCATTTGTTGGTGGAACATGCTTGTAATCCCAGCACTGGGGAGGCAGAGGAAGGTAGATCTTTGTGAGTTCATGGGCAGCCTGGTCTAGAGAGTGAATTTCAAGTCAGTATGGACTGTATAATGAGATACTTTCTCAAAAAAAATTTTAATGTAGTTAGGAATATATCTAACCAAATGATTCAAAGACTACTACAATAAAATTCTCTACAATAAAAAATTCTAGATATTGGCAAAGGAAATTACAGAAGATACTAGACAATGGAAATATAGCCCATGGTCCTGGATAGGCAAAATTAATAGTGTGAAAATATCTGTACTACCACAGTTAATATATAGAATTAATACAATACCTATAAAAATTCCCATGTCATATGTCATAGGCTTAGAAAAAAATAACGAATTTATATGAAACCATAAAAGACCAAATGGCCAAAGCAGTCCTAAGGAGTAAGACAATGCTGAAGGTATTATAGTGCTTGACCTCAAATTACATTATAGAGCCATAGTGACAGAGGCAGCCTGCGACTGGTGCAAAAACAGACAGGAAGACCAACAGCACAGGCAGGAGCCAGCCCCAGGTATCAACAGATGGGGTTGCATGAAAATACAAAGTCTCTACACAGCAGAGGAAACAACCAGCAGTGCCCATAGCCCACATGATCAGAGAAAATCTTTACCAGCTACACTTCAGACAGCANNTGATATNCAGAATTAATAAANATATACAGAAATTAAATACCAAGGGAATAAAACTGTCAACCAGCACATAGGAAACANACNANCAGGCAGTTACTAAAGCAGGAGATTGTCCCCCATCAAACACTCTTTACAAAGATGCCTTTACGTTTTTGCCTAACACTCAACAGTAAGGGTCTGTTTGGCTTCATTTACTCAGTCCCATATTGTGTATCTACGTATTAGTAGTAGTAGGCATTTGTGTGTATGTGGGGAAGAGTACATGCCATGGCATGCATGTGGAAGTCAGAGGACAACTTTGTAGAATCGGTTTTCTCCTGTCCAGGGGTGGGATTCAGGCCCTCAGGCCAGTGTTACATGCCTTTATCATCTGGCCCTGCTGATCAGTTGGACAGTTTACTGTGTCTTTCGCTCTTAAAATTGAAATGACTATGACTATGGTCGCATATGGAGGCTCTTGTTAGATTCCTAGAAATACAACTTCTAAGCCTATTTCTTACTAGATTTAGAAGATCATGTCAGCCTCCACGGCAGGTTGCTTCTGTCTTGATAACGTTTCTTATCTACTTTCAGCTTAACTTAGCTTACCTTATTGTGGTTTAGCTTAATTAAGCTTATCCAGGAAAGCTAGTCTTTAGGTTGGAATCTGTCCTTTAACATTCTGATTATAGATGCCAGAGCTGTTGGAGATTTTTGCTTTTCTAATACAGCTACTCATTTTAAAGATGGTGCCACAAGAGATGGGATTTTAATAGTCACCCAGGGTCACCAAGGATAGAGGTGATGATAGAGCTGAACCTCTGACTCCAGATAAAGGCAAACAGCCTTTATTGATAGAGTGCATCCAGGGCCCAGGGAACAAAGGGAGAAAGAACATGCAACAAGAGTGAAGGCTCTCTCTCTCTCTCTCTCTATCTCTCTCTGTGTGTGTGTGTGTGTGTGTGTGTGTGTGTTAAGACAGGATATTGCTAAGTGTAGTCCAAGGTGACCTAGAACTTGTGACAAGATTCTTTTCCAGCCAAGACACTCAAGCATGCAGCACAGTTGGGACTTGGAATTTAAACCACCAAATCCTGTTGCCGAATCCTGTTTTCCCCACCAGAGCCAAGAACAGGGATCATATTACCAACTGATCTATACATAGGCTACAAACTCCCATCTTTCTATTTACAGACCTGTGATGTTGCTTTTGTCACGGTGTCAATCTTGAAATAGAAAGTATGCTTATTCTCTGCATTTAGCTGTGCAATGGAATGACCAAGTGCCTCCTTCACCAGCGGGCTGTCTACAGGTATGTCCCTGGGGCAGCCAGGGCAATGCTTGGGAAGTGCTTCTACCAAATCATCTCCTGAAAAGAAATCAGATTTAAAGTCGGTAGGTACACCCAAAGTGTAGTCTGGCTTTTCTCCTGTCACACACAACTTCTGCATTCTCATTTATAGAGGGTGTGAGGTAAGCAGAACAGGAGAGGGACCTGAGACAGTAAGGGACCTGAGACAGTAAGGGACCTGAGACAGTCCACTTCTCCTTGTTCTCTGGAAGATCAGATGTTTAGGTAAGCGTGTTTGCCCATGTTCACCCATATGCTATAATTGCTTAGATTTTTACACACTGATACAGGGTATTATATGTCCCAAGCCAGCCTTGAATTCTCCATGTAGATGTTGACCTAAAACTTCTGATCCCCTGCTTCAGTGTCCTGACTGACACGGTTACATGTATGCTACCACACCCAGTTTAAAATTTCCCATCTTTGATGTAAACTATAGAGAAATGATTAACTTTGAGGAAAGTGATTATGAACATAAAGGAATGATTGTCCAATGGCCAGCTTGGAGTCCCTGGACAGACCCAGTGCAGCATAGTAAGAAGGAGGCCCTGCCATGTCCCGTGTCTCCATGTGGGCTTTCTCACCTGGATGAAGGTCACAGCTCTGCGAGAAGTCGGCAATTTCGTTATCAGTATCCACGAAGGCATTACCTCTACAGTCACCACCATCCTGGTGGTTCAAAGTTATAAACATAAAACATTGTGAAAGCAAACAACTAACAAAAGTAAAAGGCAGTACGTCTACTTTACAAATCATTGCATCAGGAAAAGGAAGAAAGAGGAATAAAAGCTGAAAGCAAAGGAGAAAATGAGAAACACAGGTATCCATGATATCCATGCTAAGACGGAAACACAGAGGGGGAGGAGCTAGGATTGCCCACGGCACAGGGAGTGCCTAAGTAAGTGGGTTACTCGTGTGTGTGTGTGTGTGTGTGTGTGTGTGTGTGTGTGTGTGTGTGCGCGCGCGCGCATGCGCGCACGCACATGCACAAGTGCAGGTACCCACAGAAGCTAAAGCAGGGTGTTGAATCTCTTAGAGCTGGAGTTATAGGAGGTTGTGAGCTTCCAGATGTGGGATGTGGGTGCTGGGAGCCAGACTCAAGCCCTGGGAAGGAGCAGGGCTTCCCTAAACAGGCCGCTTCTCTAGTCTCTCCACCGTACGTTATGAGACAGGGTCTCTCTCATTGAACGCCGAGCTCACTGATTCCAGTAGGCCGCTGTCAAGTGAGCCCAGGAGTCTTGTCTCTGTCTCTCTGATGCTTGGGTTATAGATGTCTGCATGGGAGAGAGAGATCCAAAGACAAGCCCTTTGCTGACTGAGGTATCACTTCCCTGGCTTCCACTTTTGCTTTGTTTTGTTTTAGAGGCAGCTGAGCATATGGCCTTCACATGTATCTGCACAGGTGAGCACACACACACACATATACATACCTGCATATACCACACACACAAAGAATGGGCAAAGAATATATAATTACTCAGCCATAAATTTAATCCATAAACTTCTAGCCTACTTATGAAAATATTTCAGCAAAATAAACACATTAACTCAATTATTGATTGAGAAACTAAAATATAGTTAGCTATATAAAATACTGAATTTTCATGCAATAGAGTTTAAATTATTTATTTAAGCAAACAACTAATGAGTAAATGACATTTAAAAGATTTTAATAACTGTGCTTATCATTTATAAATCCAAGATCCGATTCTGAATAAAAAAACACCAAATATAAAAACAATTTCATTTACAAAAATGTTTGCTAGGGAGGATTGCTTTAGGGGCATCACTGGGAAGGGAGTCCCTTGGTGCCGTGGGGGCTCGAAGACCCAGGGTAGAGAATGCTAAGTTGCTGAGATAGGAGTGGGTGGGCAGGTGGAGGAGCATCCTCATACAGGCAAGGGGTGGGGGATGGGATGGGGGACTTGTGGAGGGGAAACTGGAAAGGGGGATAACATTGAAATGTAAATAATTAAAATAACCAATAAAAATGAAAAAATATGTGCTAAGTTATTAATTATCAAAAAATAGAAATAACCAAGATATCCAAAGGTAGGAAGGAATGCTATGGTTAAAAAAAAATCTATAGCCGGGCCTGGTGGCGCAGGCCTTTAATCCCAGCACTCGGGAGGCAGAGGCAGGNGGATTTCTGAGTTCGAGGCCAGCCTGGTCTACCAAGTGAGTTCCAGGACAGCCAGAGCTATACAGAGAAACCCTGTCTCGAAAAACAAAACAAAACAAAACAAAAAAAAATCTATGGTGTCCTTGCTGGAATATTTTTAGAGTCATTTTTAAAGTTTACTAAGCTTTCTAATGACTAGGAAAAATTTTTAGGTGAAAAACAAAAGTAGAGCATGAAAAATAATCAGAGGACTGAAGAACTGGCTCAGAGGTTCAGAGCACTGACTGTTCTTACAGAGGACTGTGGTTTGAGACTCAGCACCCCATGGCAACTCACAACCACCTACAACTTCAGTCCAAGGGATCTGATGCCCTCTCCAACCTCTGTGGACATTGCATGTACAAAGTCCAGAGATCATCTATGTAGGCAAAAAGCCTATATACATGAAATAAGTAAATGTAGAAAAATTAAGTAATATAATCACAACTTTAAAAAAAGTCAATGAAAAATTCCACCAACTCTTCTTTGGATAAACATGAAGGGAAGATGCACGAATCCCTCTGGGGGGTTAGGACCATTCTGCTTGCATTTGCATTGCCTGATGGCTGGTGGTCCTGTGGATCTCCTCATGTGCTTATTGGCTACCTTCAAATCTGGAGGTATCTGTTCAATCCTTTGCCCATTTTAGAAGTGGTCTGTCTTTTGGTGTTGAGTTCTGGGATTTTGAACATGATCTTCACATTAACCCCTTAAAGGGCAGAAGATTCACAAATGTTTCCTTTCATTTAGGGCCTTTCTTGATAGGGTCTTTTATGACTCTTTCTACAGTTATAAGTCAATGCGCGATTAAGTAGAATATCTGAGAAGTATTAAAGAAATCCCAAAAGGTATGCAAAATCAGAAAAAATCACCTACAACACTTTCTGAAGGATAACAGTGTTTTGAATTATAACACATTTATTTTCTATCACTTTTATAATTATATTACTTGACCTTGTATATATTTGCCTGACTCTGTATACCCAGTTTCTCTTTCTTCCTTCCTTTTTTTAAAAATTTAAATCTAAAATAAATTTTGAGATAGCATTGTCTCTCCATGCAGCCCTAGAAGGCCTAGAACTCAGTTTGTAGAGCCGACTGCTCTTGAACTCATTGACATCTGCTGCTTTTGCAGTGCTGGTAAAGGTGTGTGTCACCACACCCAGCCTCCTGTTTCCTCCCTATCTGTGGGAAGCAGGTGCAGCCACCCAGCAGCCAAAATGGTGCCCTGGCTCACTGCCAAGCCCCATGATCCCTGCTTGTTTACCAAGAACCTGATCATGCGCACCTGAATGACCATGAGCTGCCCACCTGACGCATAGCGTCATACAGCATGATGTTGAGTCACTGGCCTATCAACACGCACCCTGTCTGCATGCATGGCGCGCTGAATGCTGATTGGATGATGAAGAGTGGTGAGAGACGAGTGCAGAGGGTGGAGGCTGATAAATTGGGCGATCCTCCAGAATAAGGAAAGCTGCGAAAGCTAAAGGGGGGGGGCAGAAGCTGCAGAAGATGCTTGAACCCTGCCTTGGTGTACATGTCATCTTTTCCCCACCTCTGCTGGCCGGAGTCTGGGGTCGCGGCACCCATCTTCCTTCATTTATTTAGGTCTTTTTGGTTTTCTTTCTGAAACAGCAGCTTTCCAAACCAATGAAGGCCTCAAACCCACTGAACTGAGGAAGATGACTGAACTTCTAATCTTCCTTTCTTCATTGCTCCTGTGAGTAGAGTTTGTGTCCTAGTTTTTTTCTTGTCCTTAACATATTACAATGATTTGCTAATGTCACAAGAGGCTCAGGAAGCAGTATTAATAATCTATGGACTGCTGTACCTTGCATAACCATTTCCTAAGGATGCATACAGCATTTGTTTCCAATGCTTTACCATGAAAATTAGCAAAGTGTGGTCTAGTTTTCTCACCTTTCCCTCATGACATAAAACTGTCAAAGCAGAGATACTAGATTAAAGAAGCATGTACAATAATATTCCAGGAAGGTTCATTCCTTAGTCACCTTGGCATTCACTGGCCACAGAACAAGATGTCATGCACAGCAGGAGATTCCCAGAAGCAGGGTGGGGTGGGGGGGCATGTATAGAGGATTTGGGGGATAGCATTTGAAATGTAAATGAAGAAGATATCTAATAAAATTTTTGAAAAAAAAAAAAAAGAATGACAGGAGAAGAGGGAGGGTGAGGAAGCACCACAGGGGAGTTTGCAGGAAGAAGCTGGGACACAGAGGACCCTGTGTGAACATGGAGCACACCTGAAGGAAGAGGAGGCCAGGAGAGTGTGAAAACCCATCACCATGACAAATCCCATACCTAATCCCTGACAGGATGGAAATATGTAGTGTGACACACACATGGATGCCTTGACCAGCAACTTAGGTCCTAAGACTCTGGTTGGATCTGAGTAAAACTAAGTGACATCTTGGTGTCAAGTCACAGAGAAAACTGGAAACACTGAAAACACTGTCAGCAAAATGGGAAAGAATATCATTAGATGTCTGCTACTTACACCATTGGGAAGGGCCACGCAGTCTCCATGGAGGGAAGGAAAACGCTTCTTTGAACAATTTGTTTGCACAATTGTGTAGGTAATGTCAAAATTCAGGCCANCCACCACCTAAAATGAGTTAGGTTGAATGAGTACTTGAACCTCAGGTTGAACGTTATTCACAGTGAGCAAGTTATAAATGTCTTTAAACAATGGATTGGATATAACAAGTGTTCAAGAAGTACAAACCGTCATTATTACTGGGCAATAGTATCACTGAGCAAATGTTGAGTATTGTGACAGACACACATATAGACACACACAGAGACATATACAACACACTCCCCATGAAACTTCTAAGTAGCTGGAAATGTAAAGTTATATGCATATATTATATGTGTATATATATATATATCTTTAATATCATATAAGATATACATGAATGCAGGTTGGTAAAGTAAACATCGCACACAGGAGCAAGTTGAAGTAAAAGTACAGACTGTTAGTCTAAATTGAGGAATTCTTAAGAAACTGAAATTCAAAGGACCAGATGAGCTCTCAGAAAAGCCGCGATCAAGGAGCCAATAAAAAATCTGATTCCAAGCTAGGCCTGGTGGTCAAAGCCTTTAATCCCAGCCTCAGAGGCAGAAGTAGGAAGATCTCAGATAGATTGGGGCTACCCTTGTTTACAGAGTGAGGTCCAAGGCAGCCAGGACTGTGTAGAGACTCTGCCTCAAACAGACAAAACAAAGAAACAAATGATCAGATTACTAGATATTTCCACTGAACACCACCAGGAGGAAGTGGGCAGTATAATTTAGGGCATACCTAGAAAGTTGTGTCCACCTTTCTATGAAAAATTTAATATTTTGGTGCCATTTTTAATGACAGGAAGATAAAAATATAGATTGGTAAAACATTAAAGCCAGAAAGACACTCATTTTTCCATTTCTGGGAAGAAAACCTGCAGTGCTGAGGGAATGGGTGTGTGAGAGTTCTTTGCCTTTAGTGCATATCTCAGCTCACCTGGACCCCTGAGAAGCTCCTTGCCTTAAGAGTTATTCTCATGAAAACACTGGGCACTCTAGGACGATGCCAGCATATGCCAGGCAGGTTCCTCCTGCCAATGGTTCATTTTTAGGTGACAAAATGCCAATCTAACAGATTTTTAAGCACATCACATGTCTTGAACAATGAAAAACAAACCTGTCCTTGTGCACTTTTTACTTTTCTGAGAGCAAAGAGGTGGCTGTGATCTGTGTTGTTGTTGAAATATTCGATGGCGTGTTTCAGAACAGGCTTCAGGTCTGGACTATCTGTCGATATGGGGTACACACAACCCGCACAGTGGTACTCCTCTGTCACTATAGGGCCCTTACCTTGACAAACAACAAAGAGACAGCATTAATAACTGAAAACGCATCTCATATTCATTGTCCTAAACCCATGAGACCATTTAGAAAGATCCTGAAAACCTGACTTTCTGTAATTCATGCTTGAGTTAAAGATAATGTGAATTTAGGACTCCTGTGCAGTCAAAAGCAAAGATGGAGATTGTTGAGAACAGTTATTTTATGCTATTCTATTGATTGCATTTTTTGACAGGGTCTCATATATTCTGGAAGTGTCTACGCAGCTAAGATTGGCTTCAAGCGTCTGATCCTCCTTCCTCTGCTTTTCTCCAGAGGCTTCTATGGCTGCTGTATGAACTGATGGGGATCGAACCCGGGCCTTCGGGCATACTAGCTTCTCAGGACAGGGTTCAGGAAGGAAGTTGTGTGAGGAGAATTTTGAGTGCTTGTGAGAACACTCCAAGAATACAAGACAGGAAGGAGTCTTGTGACCTCAGTTTCTTGAAAGCACAGAATTATTCTAGGAATGAGGGTTCATGCTCCTCCCAGATACATCAGGAATGAGTTTACTTCAGATCGTTCATTGTTGTTTGCTGCTGTTATTCCATTTCATCTTTAACCTCTCCTTCATATGAGTGTACGGAAGAACATGATTTTGTCACGTGTGGCTTATCCCTGTGATTGTATACTGCTTGAACTCATGGGAACCTAATTCAGCTGACCTTTCTAAACCCTCGCAGCAAACATTATCTGAAGCTCTGAATAAAGTTGGTTGTTTCATGAGGCTGTAGTGTGCCTCACTTATCAGCTCCATTGTCCAGGTCCCACCACCTTTAGAGTGGTGAGTTTGGCTGAGCTACATCACTAGGCCCCCATTTTAATGCATTTCCATGACCACAGTAATACACTAACTCACCATTTTATAAAGTGAAGCACATTACAGATACAACATTTTTTTTCAAGGTTAATGAAAGGGCCCTGACACCTAACTATCTGATAAAGTCAGTCGGATGCTGTGACTCCTGGAGAAGAGCCCTCCCCCCTGAACAGGATTGTCTTTCCATTGTTTATGTCACACAGTATTTTGTTACACTTGCTAAGCTTTACATTCAGTGTTTGTCATTTAAAGGAAGTCATTGTGAGGTGATGTGCTGGCCAGAAAGTATTCCTCTTTGTTTTCATATAAGTAGAACACAAGGCAAGAGGAGCCTTTCCTTGAAGTCCATCTGCCCTTGCTATCTATCTCCTTGCAGGTGCTGAGCTAGGTTCTAGGGAGACATTAAGTGTCACATCTGTGAGGTGATGACAGTCAGGTAGAAAGGACAGAGTGTAGACAGATAATTTCATGGGGTGGGCAAGAGCTAGGAAAGACAGGAGGCCAGAATATGGTGAGGGGGACATCCATGGAGAGGATGAGCACAATGAGCTAGAAGGAAGAAGGTGGTCAGAGACATCAGCAAGACCTGTGAGGGGGTGAGGTGCAGAGAAGGGACAGATGGTGCTGGGAAATAAGGATGGGGGAGGAACCGTAGCATGGGAGGTGGCATCTATTCAGTTTGCCAGAGTGACACAGAGAGGGCCAGTTTGATTTAGGGATTCTCTGAGAGAGAAGACGGTGCTCCAGGCAGGAGATACTGACCCTGTTTAGAATCGCAGTCTACACCCAAAGCTCACAAGTTCTTTGGCAAATCTGATGAGAGCTGTGACCTCTCCCCAGGAAAATGCAAATAATCCCAGGATGTACGNAGGATTTTAGGGTCCCCATAGGCTCTCAGAAGTGAAGAATATGCTGATGTGGAATGAGCAACCACTCAGTGGTTTACAATAAAACAATGTCAAATATTTTTATAGGTATCTATATTAAATTACCAAGGTGAGTGCCCTGTCTGATAGAGGATGGCTGCAGAGTGAGAGAGATGCCACCTCAGGATGAAGGCTTCCTTACCTCTTGGAACACACTTCCTGGGTGCCTACTGTCCTTGGATCTCTCCTCCAACATCTGTCTCTCTCCCTCCTCCCCTCTTTCCTTTTGAGACAAGGCCTCATATACCCCAGGATATAATATTCCCCAGTGTGGGAATTACAATTGTGCACTATCATATTCAGATATAGTTGAATCTTAAATGTGTCACAAAGTCCAATTTGTCAAAAACCATTATAGATCAAGCTAATAACTAGCAGGTGATCTTCCTGAGATGACCACCTTAGATTAACATCTACGATGGAACTCCAGTAGGCCCAGGAGAAAATCATTTTAGCAAAGATTCCTGCTATTAATATGCTTTTCTTGTTATTATTAAACATATATGACAATCTCTAGGTATTAGCGCCCCCTCCCCTTTGAACAGATCTCGACAGACTATGAAGTCATACTGTCTTGTTGTGACACTGTATAGACTAACAGACGACTTTTCAACTTTTTATGATGATCCTGTAAGAATTCCTAAAATTATATCAGCATTTATTAAGCTCTTTTGTAGTGGGACTGCTATTAGATTCTCTTCTGTTAATCACAACTGCAATGAAGAGCTCCGCCAGTCTCCCATTGTGTCACCAGTTAATTGCTTCTACTACTCAGAGCACATTCTAAGAGGTCATAAAGCTATTAATCAAAGGTCATTAAAAAGGAAGTAATGATTTATTATAAGTGCTTGGACAGATGATAAAATATTGACTGCGTTTGTCTATACAAAATAATAACTTAGTTATGAGTTTTAACTTTCAATGAACCTGGAGAGCTGAGACAGGTGATTGATGTTTAGCAAGATAATTACTCCTAATGAACATGCATGTAAACATTCTCGATTGTAAACTTCTATTTCAATTTATGATTTGAACTTATGTGTGAAATTGTGATGAACTTTTGAGCATGTGATCATGCATTCTGAAAGATGTATAAGTGCTGAGGACAAAGAGAAGAGTTGAGGAGAAGTTTTTAGACAGAACACTTTTTAGACAGAACTGGGTTCAAGAAGAAGTATAAGCATAGTATTGGGAGAAAAGGCATTGAGAGTAGGAGTGTTATTGTGACACCAGAGCAGGAGGAGAGAGCAAGCTTAGAAGGAGAATGCAGAGTAGAATAACGTAGAAACTAAAGATAACATTAAAAAACTAAGAGACCAGTGTGCAGAATGCAGAGGGAAAGAAGAAAAAAGAAGCTGTAGAGAGCAGCAGAATCAGGCAGACTTCCTCTTACTAGGGGACAGAACAGGTCCTTTCTTAATAACAAAGCAGGCTTAGTATTATTAAAGGGGCAAAGCTTTCTTCTTACAAACTGGGGTTTAATTCATTTAGCATAAAAGGTCTATGCAATAAAGATTGGGGTTCATTTTTCACCCAGAATGACTGAGATCTTTCTACACTTACACTTGGGCTTTTGTTCCATATACATATGTAAGTATAGATGTGTGTGGGTAAGTATGTAATTGTGAGAATGCATGCAAGCAGGCCCCAACTGATTTTAATGGAAAGGTATAAATGCACATGCATGAATCTATATATGATTTATGTGAGTTTATGCGTATTTGCTTATGTAAAAGTTTTCCTTCTGTGAGTGTGAGCATGATTCTCTTGTCCTGGTGTCAATAGAAGTTTTTTGCTTCAAACTTCCCCGTAGTGTGACAAGCAAGAGGCATCTGGACAAAAAGGAAAGGCTCTAGCAATTAATCCATGGCTTAATCTCCTACTATTTTAAGATGAAGAGCTAAGTGTCAGAGACTGTAGTTTCTGGTCTCAGAGAAACACAGGAGGAAGGTCAGCTACAGTAGCAAAGTAACTTAAACTCAGATAAATAATTTTTTTATTATTATACATCAACTCTAAATATCTTGTAAGACATACTTCCCCCTCCACTGCCTCAAAAACAACCAATGAGAAAGAAGACCCTGTGGGGGCTGTCCCCTGGAACTAATTCACGTACTTTGTTGCAGTAGTCAAAAGCTGATTTAACACAATAGGTATGATCTAGTCAGTAGACTAAGTCTTAGGCTATTCTGCTGATATCCAGCCCCCTACATCACTAGCTGCTCAACACAGCTCTCCTCAGGACTGTGTGGTGTAAGGCATCTCTGCTGCTGTCAGAAACCTGATGAACAGTTTTCACTTCTCTTCTTGCAGAAGAGGTTGGATCAAAGAATTGGACAGTTCTACAACTGTAGAGAATTTGATGGGAAGGTTGGGAGACTTACAGAACAAATGAAATGAAAGCCACAGGAGCTGTGGAGATGACCAGGGCAGACACACACACACACACACACACACACACACACACACACACACACACACACCAGCCAGCTCTCATTCAAGACAGAACAGAGTAGGAGAAGAGAGCGGGTTTGAAGGAGGGAAGAGTAAGAAGGGTAACGTTCCTCTCCTGGGTAACTGCGTGCCTTCCATTCTGCACATTTCTATACAGATGGTTTTGAAATAGGAATAGAACTTTCCATTGCTGATGGGAGCTGATGAGCTCTTCTCTGCTTTAAATGCAACTTCTTACAAGAGCTGAAGTTCAGTGCCTTTGCAGGTTCTATGTGGACAACTTAGGTCAGTGTTTGGAAAACATGCCCCTGTAGTGAGTAACCATATGAAAGTCGAAGATGCTGGTCCAGGGGATTCTCTCTCTCTCTCTCTCTCTCTCTCTCTCTCTCTCTCTCTCTCTCTCTCTCCTCTCTCCCTCCCTCCCTTCCTCCCTCCCTTCCTCCTTCCTTCCCTCTTCACCTTGTAGAGGCCAGCTCCAGGAAGGTTTTCTTGATTGGCATCGCCCATACACACTCATCCCTCTACAAACCCTTGGCACCTTTACAACATTATAGAAAATTATAATAATGGCTGTATCTGTTCATAAGTTGCTTTTTATTTTTATTCTTTTTTTAAGATTTGTTTATTTATTTCATGTATACAAGTACAACTGTTGCTATCTTCAGACACACCAAGAAGAGAGCATCAGAACTCATTACAGATGGTTGTGAGCCACCATGTGGTTGCTGGGAATTGAACTCAGGACCTCTGGAAAAGCAGTCAGTGCTCTTAACCACGGAGCCATCATCTCTCCAACCCCTATTTTTATTCTTAAAGGAGGGTTTTTTTTTCTTTTTTTAACTAAGGACCTTCTCTAACCACTCTCCTACAGAGTATCTGTATAACCTTAGGTAAATTACTTCACTGTTCAGACTCAGTTTCCTCTTCTGAAAAGTGAGGGTGTAAGACCACACTGACTGACCTGTAATGTTTGGAGGAGTTAATGTATGTAAAGTCCCCAGATCATAAGTACTCAGTGAGTGTCAGCTCTCGTCATCCAGAGTCTGTGGTAAGATGCCCAGACATTGCATGTTTAGATTTATCACCTCATTTCCTAACATTCCATCCTGTCAAGGGTGTAGTTCTATCATGGCCTTCGGAGACAAGAAAAAGGAAGCTGATAAAAATTTGAAATGAAGCTGGATTTGGAGGTGCACAACTTTAGTCCCAGCACTGAGGAAGCAGAGGGAGGTGGACCTCTAGACCATCCTGGTCTAGAAAGCCAGCTGTAGGACAGTAAGAACTGTTACACCAAGAAACTATGTGTCTTCAAAAAAAAATAACCAAGAACAAACAAACAAATAAGAAACAGAAACAAACAAAAAGGGAGAGTTGAGGTGTGGTCTTCTGCTATCTGTTGTAATGCTAAGTACAGTCCCTCAGGACCTGGCTGTCCCAGAGAACATACACCATGGCCCCAAGTTATTTCACATTGGTAAATAAAGATGCCAATAGCTAATAGCTTCACGGAGGAAACATAAGTGGGCTTTAGGTTACCTAGACTGGGGGCCAGACAGGGACCTCTGAGGAAAAGAAGGTGAAGAAGGAGAAGCCACCATAGCATGGGTGAGCAATAAAAACGACTCTGTAGGCTGGCCAATTGGAGTTAAGAGCAATCCAGATGAAACATAGTAATTAATAATCTGACATTATTTATAGGAAATTAGATTCTAACAGAATAGAGGGTAAGCGGCTGCCTGGCATTTGTACTGTTTAAGGCTTATTGCAAACATGAAGGTTGACTGTGTCTTTTATCCAGGAACTAAATGACCTACGGTGAGGTAGAAACCCTGGGGCAGGATTAAATAATTTCTACAACAAAGAAGGAATGATTGCAGACCAGCGCACACCTCAAAGCCGACACTCAGCTCCAGGTAGGATGCTCTGTAGGAATGGAGTCAGATTCATGGTGCCTCATCCTTTGTCAGCCAGCCCCGGAACCCCCGCCTCCACCCGCCCCTAAGAGCACAGGAGTTAGGACAGGTCTCAGGGGATGACTGACACAAGCCTGGCCCAATCCAAGAACTTGGTGCAGTGCTACTCTGCCCACCATCTACCACAATCCCAACAGTACAGATGCCATTGCCAGCTTCTGGGAGGGTGAAGCCAGTTAGTCTGGGTCGTGTTCTTGAAACATAGGAATAATTACCATATTACCATCAACATTCCACAACCCCCAGGCTCCCACACACTGCCACCAACAGGCCAGGTCACCCACCTGGAGTAATCTTGCAGCTCTGGGTGACTATGGAAAATTTATTTTCTCTCTTTCCCACAGTTGCTGTGCATTCTCCAGTGGCCTGAAAGAAAAGAAAGAGGGCATTTGGTCTACTCTCTTTCTCCTGGAGACACCTAGCTAGTGCTGTTACTAAATGTGGCTTTTAAAAAAAAGAGAAGGTTTTTCTCTAATAGAGATTTTATTTTGCTTTCTTTAGATTTACTTGTTCTAATGCATGGGTGTCTGTACACCGCATGTGTGCCTGGTGCCTGCAGAGCCCAGAAGACAGTGGCAGCAGCAACGGAACTAGAGTTACAGAGGTTCTATGTGTCCATCTGGGTGTTAGAAACCCAACCCAGGTTTCTGAAGAGCGGCAATCGCTCTTAACCACTCAGCCATCTTTCCAGCCCATTAACCACCTTGTGAGACGTGAGAATGAATATTAATGTGACCTAGTGATTGTTTCCACAGACCACTGATCTTCACGGGTCCGGGAGAGGCAGAGTAAGGTCTCTAAATGTGAGCCCTGATGTGGAGCTCTGTGACTGCTTCTCTGTCACCCAGCTGGATGTTGTGCCTCAGGACCAACAGGAAGAGCTTCGTCTTTGATTCCCCCTCAGTTTCAGTGGGTGCCTGCTCTTTACATAAATGTCAGCTTAACCTCTTAGAACCTCCCACTTCCACACTGCTGGCTGTGCGTTGTTCCTGCTGCCTGGGTGCCTCTCACTGCCTCAGTTTACGCACCTTGTGGAAACAGCACCACAGGTCCTTGACAGGTTGCTGTGGAGAGTCAGTGTGCCAACACACAGGAAGTGCCTGACAAAGCAGCACACAGTCGGTGCTCACACAGAGGCTGTCCGCTCTTAGTGGTGAACACTATCAAATAGGGTTGACTTGGCCTTCACTTTTGCCCACTGTCCTGAGTATCAGGAGCTGTTGTGTGAAGCTCGAGCCCACCCTGATGTCTCCTGGTAGCTCTGAAGGACTGACTACAGGGCATAGCGGCTGCCACACAAGCTCTCTGAGGGCAGTCCTGGTCTCCTAATCTGGAACACGGTGCTGTTACAACTGTGAATGAGCACAGGTTTTAACAAACACATGAAGGATGCTGACATCCTGGCTAAGAGGGGATCCTAGCATGTGAGAAGACAGGCTTGCTTCTCGGGCAGAGCATCCCCTCCCACCAGTGCAAGGCAATCAGCTGGTGCTACAGCCAGTGTTCTTTAAGAAGCTATTGTTAACAGATCCTTTGTATTATGTATCTGGCTTCAGCCTCCCTTGCAGCCAGTGATGTCAATATTGTCTCATTTTAACAGGATAAAGCACCGACTGAGGGACGCCGTGCAGTAGAATCAAGATTTGTACTGAGGCTCGGTATAGCTGAAACTCCCATATTCTTCCTTCACTAGACTGTGAACTCAACCCAATGTCTTCCTGTTGTCTCCCTGGGGTCTGCTGCACAAGTTTAGTCGCCTATGTGGCGCATCCTCTAGTGAGTGGGCACACACTTGTTTAATGTTGACGTATTTCTGGTTCTCGTGTCTTCTCAGGAACACGGATAGGGTGTGGGTAACTTTTCTATATATTACAAGGTTCTCATCTTTCATAAACAGGCTCTATAAAATAAACCATTTCCTTATAATTAACCACATCAACAAAAACCATATCTGATGACTGGGAGAGCATTATAGTGCATATTCAGAACAGAGTACCATAGATGTATGAACAATTATACCTTTGCCACTTGCAACATGGAAGGAACTGGAAGTCAGCAGGTTAGTGAGAGCATCTAGGGACAGGATGTCAAAGGCTGACAGGGGGTGATGTCACCTAAGGTAGGAGCAGAAATGTAGTCACCAGCAGTTGGAAGCTGGGACAGGACAGGGCTGGCCAAGGATCACTGAGTGACAGATAGACTGGAGTGGGCACAGATGACAATGTTATACTGTTATACTGCAGAATAGCTAAAAGGACTTTGAATTTTGTCACCATGAACAGCTGATGACTGTCTGAGGTGACAGGGGGCCCTGCTGTAAACAAGCGCCTGGGAATCAAGTGGTCCGGAATGCCCCACAAAGGTACAAGTTTCCCACTCATCTGTCATTTACCAGTCTCCTGTGCATCTCACAGCACCCTGAGGGTTGCCTGGGTCAGGCTGGGGCTTTCCTATAAAGAGCACACTCACGGCTTCCTCGGTGTCCTTGAAGTTGCAGTCCTGCCAGGCGAGGCCACTCTGAGCAGGGCAGTTGCCCTCCTTGATTCGATACTTGAGGAAATAAAAGGTTGGCACGCCATCCTGAGGAAAGCAAGGGTGACACCTGGAGTCACTCAGGGGACCCAGCGGCAAGTTTGTGGACCCTGACACATCACAAACAGCAGTCCTGAGCAGACGCAAGGACAGCCGTGTTTATTAAAAATTTAATGTTTACATTTNTATAAATACTCCTTGGAATGATGTTCATCATATGCTTATATTCTTAGTGATTTCAAAGCAGTATCCATAGTATTATCCTGGCATCTTTTATGTAAACCATGGTTTACATGTATGTACATATATGAGTTCAACACGTCTGGGTGAAGCTGGGCATGGGGGAGCCTGGAATCCCAGTAGCACACTTGGTGGGTTGAGACAGGAGGACCTTGAGTTCAAGGCCAGGAGAGCTACATGGANCTTGTACAAGGAAACTCCCATGGGCCATCTGTCAGCAGGGGAGACACTAGGGGATGTGGTCCTGAGGGNAGGAAGCAGACTGCCCAGGCTGGCCAGAAAACACAACGTAGTCCCTGGAACTGGAGTTAGAGATGGTTGTGGCTACCATAAGTGCTGGGAANTGATCCCAGTCCCTGCCCGCATGAGTAGCCAGTACTCGGAACCACTGAGCCATCTCTCTAGTCTGTAACTTTGTTTAAATAAAATATTAAAGACAGTTTTTCTCTAATTTATGCACCCTGCGTTCATTCCTTTTCTACCTGCGTGCACTGACAAAGCAGTAAGAATATAGTAAAAACCTGCCAAAGTGTGCTCCTGATGGAGCGTAGGTGGTAGAGTCCTAAGGTTGATTCCCCAATATCACAGAAACCTGGCATGGGGGCACATGCCTGTATTCATAGCACCAGGGAGATGGAGGCAGGAGGATCAAAAGTTTAAGGTCATTATCAGCTACACAGCAAGTTTGTGGTTAGTCTAAAGCTAAATGACACCCTGGCTCAACCTCCCTGCCCCCCCCCAAAAATAAAGAAAGCTAGTGGAAACATTACTAATAACCTCAAGGGATCAGCCACACACATGTGGTACTAGATACTTGGTCCAAGGCAATAATGCCAACTCTCTTCTTACTCCCTGTATCCATCCCAGGAGGGAACTCTCCCTTAAGGCTGGAAGATGGCTAAGTTCACAGATGCAGTGCATTCCCCTGCTGCAAGCTGACTGCGTTGCTGGATTCCCCACTATGCCAGTCCCTTTCAAACATCTCCATCTTCTGTGGTTTCTTTCTTCCTGGGATACTGCTTTCATGATCACCCAGGAAGCCTAAGAACTAGCCATCTCCAACCTCTACGCCATACCTGAGAGCACCAATTACAAGTGGTTTCACAGGAAAGCTGTTACTCACCGTTTTTGTGCCCTTGGTCATTCGGTACAACACAAACTGGTTGCCGCTTTGTAACCTAGCATTAAGCTGCTTCAGAGCGGCATCCACAGCCTGAAACACAGTCTCATCATTGCAGTCAATTTCCTGGGCCTCTTCTCCCTGTGTTAAACTCAGCAGGAGTCCGGAGCAGAAGAGCAGGATAGTGATGAGCTTCATGATTTAAGGGTCCCTCTAGAATTGAGGAACTGTTTTTGCCAAGAACGGGAAACCAACTCAACTGATTTTGGCAGCCTCCAGGCTCTGATCTCTCCTACCTCCTCCCTCTGCCTCACCACGTAGGCCCCTCTTTAGATTCTTGAAGTCGCCCCTTGTGTGCCCTCTTCCCAGAGAACAAACAGGACTCTGCTTGAGGTCCAACCAGGTATGGACCTGGAGCATTGCAACATGGGATTGTTGACCTGTTTGCCTTTGGAAAGAATGTGGGATTGCAGAGTCCATTTCTAAAGCATTGCTCAACTCTCCACAGGGAATTACAGCAGAAACCAGTAAAAGGAGCTAAAAACAACAACCATTTCCAGTACCCTCTTACTACTCTTGGCCCAGTTACAAAGGTCTCTGCATACGTGAACAATGGGGACAATGTAAAAATACCTTCTGCACGATATTACTTGTGGCATGTCAGAGTGTACAGACACAGGGTTTTGTCAGCTCTGGTGTTTTCTTGAAAAGCACAAGTGCAGGAACATCAGCCACATGCTGGGAGCTCCACCCAGGACACTGGCACATCTGACAAGCCATGGGCATCCTCTTTGGCCTCTGGCCATGCCACCCTCTCTGCTGGGTTCTACTGCTCTATGTGAAGAAGGGGTGGGGCCAGCAGATTCTCACCTGATTCAAGTGCTTCCCTCACAAGCCTCAGGCTGGCAAGCATAGTTTGAAGCCAGGAGTTCACAGAACACCTCTGGGTGGTGACACANGATTGTAACNCTGGTATTCCTACTTTAATCCAGAAGGGGAAGGCCAGAGGATCACCAGGAAGTTTAGGTGCCCTGGAGTATGAAAGCAAGAAAAGCAAGGAGACCTGTGTTACCAAGGTGTCTGGGGAGGCATCTCTCCTGAGAGCTCTCTGATGTCCACATGTGGGCTGTGGCCTTTGTGTGCCTGCATACATACGTTCTCATCCTTTCTCAGTCTCTCTCACAAACACGTAATAATAATGACAATAACAATAACAATAAGGAATAAAAGAAAAGAAAGGGAAGACAGAGGGAAGGAAATTAGGAAATACAAAGGAAAAAGAAGAAATAAAAGTAAAAAAAATCATCTCAAATGTTGGCTTCTGTGTGGTTGATGGGGATCTCTAGTATGAGCTGGAGTCTGCCTGAGAGGCCTGGATGCCGGGAGCAGGGCGTGGTCAGCATGTGCTGAATGGGAACTTTATGGAAGTGCAGCAGGAACAGGCGCTGGGCCAGAGATCCTAAGGAATGCCAATGTAGCTCTACCCATGACCTTCTAT
>NC_034601.1:18355422-18380214 GCF_900095145.1 Mus pahari
TTGGACTTCCATCCACAGCTACTACTGAACCATTGTTGGGATTTGGACTGCAGACTGTAAGTCATCAATAAATTCCTTTATTATATAGAGACTATCTACAAGTTTTGTGACTCTAGAGAACCCTGACTAATACAAAGTGAAACCTGAGACACTTAAGCAGATCCAAGGAAGAGCAGGTGCTTCTAGGAGAGCTGGCGAGTGCTGTAGCCACAAGAGTCACCCCAGAACAGGCTAACAGGGCAGGTGCCCTTGCTAAGGCTGGAACGGTAGGTTTAAAGCTGTCAAGTCCAGGCACATTTTCAAACCTCTTGCGTCCATCCACTGGTGTCTGAATTATGTGACTTGTCTTCCAACTTGTGGCCAAAATCTTCTGCTTTATAAAATCCAAAAGGAAAACACGGAGGCAATCAATACTACAGAGGTCTTATGAAATAAGACCAGCCTACAGAGCTGTAATTAGGAGGAAACAGGGAATGCCAGCATATGAAAGCCAGAAACCTTGGTTGCTACTTTGTTGGAGCCAGCCCCACCTCAGCTAGGCTAGTGTACAATTATTGTGACATTAATTTCTTATGCCACTGTTAAATGTCCTCTCTATCAGTGCATGTGAAACTGACTAAAACTTTCCCATGGGTATGTCCCCTTACACCTACGACTTCAGTTATGGTACAATTTGTTCTTTCATACAGTTTCTAACAAGCCAGGCCAGGACATCTCTTACCTTCCAATCGTATCAGAGATAGAACTTCTTTAGCTAAATTCTACTTTATGTAATTCAATGTTTCCTAAGAGTTTGTTTATTTCTTCTTGATTTCCTGATTACCCCCACCCCACCCCACCACACACACACCCTCAACCCCCAGTCCCTTTCGGGCTTAAGCAGCTGACTTTGTATTCATGCTTCTATAAAAGAATGTGGCTCCCTAGGGCAACATTCAGCTGGCCCCATAGCTTGATCTTCTGGTTAATTCTTGTTGGCTAATATTCTACATGGTTGCGGGAACTGGCCAGTTCGTGTGCTGGACTGATTATCCAAGTATTTAGAGTACTGATGACCATTGTGGCTGGAAGGTAGAGAAAATCTGTATTAACCTGGCTCCAGATGCCTGAGTTCACTTTTATAAAGAAGGGGGAGGACGCCGGGCGTGGTGGCACATGCCTTTAATCCCAGCACTTGGAAGGCAGAGGCAGAAGGATTTCTGAGTTCGAGGCCAGCCTGGTCTACAGAGTGAGATCCAGGACAGCCAGAGCTACATAGAGAAACCCTGTCTCGAAAAACAAAAAAAAAAGGGGGGGGGCAGGGGAGGAGGATTAATTTGCAAGAAAAGAGTTGTTGGTGGAGGCGCTGTTACCATGGGGCTGCAGTAGCTGTGCAGGTGCCTGGGATCCAGAATGAGTGCCTCTGAGATGGACCGCTGGGCGTGGCTGCCGGTGATGAGCGTCGTGTTCCGGCGCCAGAGGCTCAGTCTCACATCCTCCTTCTGTCCCTATCCTCCTTTATTTCCAGGGTGCTGCAGAAGGATGCAGAACAGGAGTCACAGATGAGAGCTGAGATAGAGGACATGAAGCAGGAGCTGTCCGCTGTCAACATGATGGAAGAGTTTGCCAGATACGCCAGGCTGGGAAGGAAGATCAACAAAATGACGGACAAATTCAAAACTCAGGTGAAGGTATGGACAGCTCAGTTGGCCAAGATCAAGTGGTTTGTAAGTGTTGCTTTCTACATACTGCAGGCAACGCTGATGACCTCACTCATTTGGAAGTATTACTCCGTCCGTGTGGCTGTGGTGCCCAGAAGGTGATCACCCCCACTGGACCGCCTGGTAGCCTTTCCTACTTGAGAAGCAGGTGGAATTGGAATCACCTGTTGGATTTTAGTCTGTAACAAAGTTGTGGCTGTCGTTCTCCACCCTTTCAGCTGAGGGGAAGGCCCAGCCACAAGTCTTTACGAAAAGGATTCTGATAGGGTAAAAAGCGGATTGCAGGACTGGAGAGATGGCTCAGTGGTTAAGAGCACTGGCTGCTCTACCAGATGGGCTTGGGTTCAATTCCCAGCACCCACGTGGCAGCTCTCAACTGCCTTTAACTCCTGTCCCAGGGGAATCCAACACCCTCACACAAACATAGTCAAATTACCAATGTACATAAAATAAAAATAAATAAATTGTTTTAAAAAAGAAATTTAAAACAAAAGAGCGGATTGCACACAAGTCCACAGATGTGTTTTACATTTTGGAATTCCTGTTGAAGTCAGGATTTTCTACACTTGACCTTGAGCCAGAAAGGCCAGCTGTGGCACTCCTGTATCGTCTGGCATAGTTCTGGATCCATACAGACCAGGAACCCCCAAGGGGCATCTGCTGATGCTTGGTCTGGGCATGGATTGGGTCTGTCCCCAGCTGCAGTCAGACTTGTAACAACTCCATTAGTGTCGTTTTTAGCTGTAGAAAAACACACACTTTTCATACTACACTACTAAACCTCCTTTTTAATCTCAGTTACTGAAAGTACGCTAGTGGACATCACTGCGCTTGTCCCTTGAAATGTCACACGTAGTGTGTGAAAAATATCGCTGTGTGTCTAAGCTTGCTCATTTTTCACAGTGCTTCCTCCATGTGTTCACAAAACGATGTATATTTTTATTAAAGCATTTCAAATGAAGTCTGTCTTTAAAGCATTTGGGTATTTATGCTGTGCACAGTGAAATAGGGTTTTAAACAAGGAGCAGTCTGATCCCGTTCATCTGAGACTCCTTAGGCTCATGAAGTTACTAGGCAGAATTCTGCCAAGTCTGGTTGGGTTTGTTTGTTTGCTTGTTTGTTTTTGAGACAAGGTCTCTCAGTGTAGCTGCGGCTGCCCTGAAGTTATGTAGACCAGGCTTGTCTCAAACCTACAGAGATCCACCTACCTCTGTCTCCCAGATGATAAGATTAAAGGTGTCTGTGCGACGCTAAGACTGTTTTTGAAGCACTTTTCCTTGTTACAGTGTTTGCCAGTGCTAGTGTGACTGTCCCACCAGCTTTACTGCAGGAGCAGTCCATCACTACCTGGGCTGCAAGCTGTGGTATTCGCCTCTGGGGAGCCATGGCACAGAAAAGCTCCTGGCCAGCACTCAGGTTTCTGCACAGCGCTGGCTGCCCTGCAATCACTGTGTAGAGCAGGCTGACCTGGAGTTTACAGGAATCCTCTTGCCTCTGCCTCACAGCTGCTGGGATTAAAGGCGTAGCACTGGGTTTTGAAGGGTCATATTTATACTCCTATGTTTCCTAATGATCTCCTAAGTAGCTCTTTGTTATTCTGCCTGTACTGTGAACAGGCCAAGTGTGCAAGCTTTGGTTTGGTTATAGACTGAGTGCCACCAGAGCAGGCTTGAGAGTCCATTGATTTAAACTCAGCAGATGCTGCAGATAGATCCATGTGGCACCTAGGTTACTCAGCTGTATCTGTCATGGGAACAGAGCTCCGCAGTAGGCACAGCCAACATTGCCAGGAGGACATGCACATTCGCTCCAACATGCTCACCATGAAGGAAGCACGTGGATGCCAGCGCTTCCACACACACACACACCGTGTGTAAGACTGTTAGTATTCCCGTGTGCGGAGCGTATATAACACCGAGTAGGGGACATCAGTGTGTTTTTTCTCCAAATTGTATTTGTTTATTATTGGGTAATAAACACTATCTAAAAAGGGACTGGGTGCCATGGGAAACGTGCTTCTGTCCCCTCCCGCCTTGGCAGTTTCCCGGGCACCACTGTTACCTGCTTCTTAGGGTTCTCCAAGATGGTCCATGTTTATGAATGTTGGTGTGTATGCATTTAAAGCCTTTAAAATTTTTTATAAAAGGAAACATCTGAAAAGAACGGAGAAAAGAGTTGTTTAGCACCAAAAATAAGAAAGGCAAACTCTTCTGAGACTGGAGAGAAGCCATCTTGTGAAAAAGAGATGAGGAGAAGAACAGGGAGTTGGGTTCCTGAGACACAGCACTCTACCCTCCCTTCTGGAAACAGCCTGAGCCAGATCCCTGGAGGGCACAGCCCTGTGGTGCATCTGGGCACTTCTGTCTCCTGATGATCTTTCTGGGGACTCCTTCATCCTTAGTTGGACATAGAAGTGGCAGTTAAAGTAGCCTCACAGGGAGATGTGTTCAGGCCAGTGGTCCTCTGTGTCCACCTAAACTCGGCACTATGAGATTCTAGGACAGCGGTACAAATCTATGTGGGGAGAGGCAGGCTGAAGGGACTCCAGGAAGGACTAGGGTTCATTTCCCCCTAGCCCAGCAGAGTGCCTAGGTGAAACGGGAACTGATCGGAACATAAGTGATATATCTTGAACATCTGAATTCATTCCCATGTTTATGATAAAACTTTCTTGGCAGCCAGTTATGTTTGTTGTTTGGTTTTCGATGACAGGGCTTCTCTGTAGGCTTAGATTTTTCAAAACCTACTTTAATTATGGTTCTTTAACGTTTCAACCTCCTTTGTAGCCCACCACCTTGCAGAGGGAGGGGAAAGAAAGGTTAATAGGAAAGGGCGGTTGTGGACCTGTTCACAAATAGTTCTGTGAGGGCGATTCCAATCATCACTGTCAGCAGTCCAGTCCACCCGCAAACACCAAACATGAATCAGCAGCTGTTTGATCCAGAAGAAACCTCAAGGTTCCACCAATTGTCTCGAGTCTGAGGATTGTCCACTGTCTGTCGGGTTATACTTATACTCTTTCCAAACATCACATGTCCTCTCAAGCATCCACTCCAGTTAACCATCACATGATCTTTCCCCAGGGAGCTTCCAGGAAAACACCACGTGTCTGCTCTCAGCACAACACCCTCGCATAAGACAGTTTCCAGAAAAACATCACAGGACACAACTGAGTCTCCAATGAAACCAGAAATTCCCACTTCAGCACCCCTGCTGCTCAGAGGAGGTGTGTACTCCAAAGGGGGCGTGGGCTGGAGAGTTGGTCCAGCAATGAGGAGGACTGGCTGCTCTTCCAGAAGGCCAAGGTTTGATTGCCAACACTGAATGGTTCTGTGTTTACACTGTAGCTCAAAGTAGTGTGTACTTACAGTGTCAGAGGGTCTGACATCCTCTCTTGGCCACGATGAGCTCTGAACTTACGTACTGCACTTAAATACATGCAGGTAAAATACTAATATTCATAAAATAAATAAACATCGTTTTAGCCAGGATGTAGTTGTGCATGCCTTTTATCCCCGGCACTGTAAAGGCAGAAGCAGATAGATTTCTGTGAGTTTGAGGCTGACCTGGTCCATATAATGAGTTCCAGAACAGCCAGGCCTACACAAAGAAAAGAAGAAAAAGGAGGAGGAGGAGGGAGAGGGGAAGGAGGAGGAGGATGTGTTTGTGTGTCGGGGACGGGGGCAACTGCACACAAATGTGCACAGAGATGTATGTGGTTGTATATCCCAGCCCACTTATGGAGTTCCAAGGACAACTTGTGGGAGTCAGTGCTCAGCTTCTACAACGTGGGTCCTTGGGATCAACCCAGCTTATCAGGCTTGGCAGCAGGAGCTTTTCAGGCTGAACCATCTCACAGCCTTTTCTGGATTTTATTGGCACACACACACACACACACACACACACACGAGTTTATTCCTAACTCGCATATATCTGCCTCTGCCTCCCAAGGACTGGGCTTAAAGGTATGTACCACCACCGCCTGGCATATTTATATATTCTTAATAACTATCTTAAATTGGAGATAGATTAGAGTATAGGCCAGATCTGGGGATGTAGCTCTGTTGGTAGAGTGCTTACCCAGCATGAACTTAACCCTGGGTTTGGTCCCTGGCCCGTGCATGGTCCCTCTGCCTACACCTGTACCCCCATCACTGGATCAGAACTTCAAAGGCATCCTAGGCTACTCAACCAGTTCAAAGGCAGCCTGGGATCCATGAGACCCTGTCTCAAAAAATCAAGCAAAGAAAATTAACAACAATAGAGAAAAGGACACATTTCAGGACCTGGTTGTACTAAGCATCCAAATGGAGCCATTAAAGATAGTGCAGGGCACGTGTTTAACATTCCTTCCTAGTCACCTGCAGTACCCATACCTTCCTCCTTTCCTCTGTCACCTACGAGGCCGGTCAAGCAATACCCAGAATCTAGATTGCTTCATTACAAACTTGGAAGAGTGACAGGACAACCCTTCTTCGGCCTCCAGTGGGAGGGGCTTGAAACGCTTTTCCAATCGGTGTCTTCACAAGGTTCAGAGCACAAGCCGAGTGCACTCTTTGCTTACGCTGTTGTGCTGGTTCACTTTTGGTTTGGTTTGGTTTTTTGAGTCAATGTTTCTTTGGGCAGCTCCGCCTGTCCTGGCACTAGCTCTGTGGTCCAGGCTGGTCTCCTATTAACAGAAATCTGACTGCCAGCAGTGCCAGGCCATGTTTTGGTTGGTTTTTTTTGTTTTTTTTTTGTTTTTTTTTTGGTTTTTCGAGACAGGGTTTCTCTGTGTAGTCCTGGCTGTCCTGGAACTCACTCTGTAGACCAGGCTGGCCTCAAACTCAGAAATCTGCCTGCCTCTGCCTCCCGAGTGCTGGGATTAAAGGTGTGCGCCACCATGCCTGGCAGGCCATGTTTTTGCTTGTGTTCTTCCATTCGAATCAAGTAGGAGCACCTGGGAAGAGGGAACCTTGAGAAAAGGCTCCATCACCTTGACCTGTAGTCAAATCTTTGGGAGCATTTTCTTGAATAATGATTGGTGTGGGAGAGCCTAGTGGGAAACCCCCAGTCAGGTGGTCCTAGGTCGTATGAGAAATCAGGCTGAGCAAACCATGAGGAGCAAGCTAGTTAGCAAGCTAGTTAGCAGCACCCCTCTGTGGCCTCTGCTTGATTCCTGATTCCTGGTTCCTGCCTTGAGTTCCTGCTCTAACTTCCCTCAGGGATGACCTAAGAGCTGTAAGCCAAAATAAACTTTTTTCCTAAGTTACTTTTGGTTCATGTTTTATAAAAGCCAGTGGTTCTCACCCTTCCAAATGCTGCAAACCTTTGATATAGTTTCTTAAGTTGTAGTAACCCTGAAGAGACATGTATTAATCCTCAGTCCACACTTCCTGGTCTCTGCACAGAGCCAAAGCAACCACTGTGCCCTTCCTGCCCCACCCCCACCCCACCCGCCTTGGGAGCAGACAAGGGCAACCAACCCTAGCCTCTGAGTCGCCAAAACTTGCCCTTCCTCCCCTGATTAACAACCAGCATATCTCCGGTCTAGACGGCTCCTGCCCTTGAAGGAAGCAGGAGCCAATATCCTTGACATGAGAAAAGCCCACTCTTGGACTATAAGAAAGGGATAATTATGAGTTCCTGGACAGCTGTGACCAGTTTGTAAAATACACTAGCTTCTGATAACATAATGAGTTACTTCTTCCCAGGTCAGGAAGGTCCCCTTCCAGCTGCGCAGTTCTGCCCTGCTCTCTGAACAAACAGGTTACCAGGTTTGAAGGACAGCACTCCTTTAACCCCTCCCCAATCATGTAAGCCAACACTTAAGAATCCCAGCTTATGCATACTCATATCTATAGATCAAGCCCCTGGACGAGAGCATTGCATTCCTAACCTGTGGAACAGGGAAGGCTTGCCATCCGGGCATAATAAAGACTCTCTTTGGGCTGGAGAGATGGCTCAGTAGTTAAGAGCACTGACTGCTCTTCTGAAGGTCCTGAGTTCAATCCCAGCAACCACGTGGTGGCTCACAACCATCTGTAGTGAGATCTGGTGCCCTCTTCTGGTGCATCTGTACTCAAATAAAAAAAAAAAAAAAAAAAGACTTTCTTTGTTTTGTTCTTGCATCACAATTCCTGGTAGTCTCCTGGGGTTCCCGAGAACTGGGCATAACAACTCCCCAACTATAATACTATTTTTGTTATTAATTCAAAACTGAATTTTGTTACTTTATGAATCTTAATGTAAGTGTCTGTGCTTTCTAATGCTCTTAGGTGACCCCTGTGCAAGGGTCATTCAACACCCCCCCAAAGGTGTGGCAGCCCTCACACAGGTAGAGAACAACAGAAAGCAAATTAGGGTGGCCAAGCACTGGCACGAGGCAGCTCAGAGCATGTGCTCTGCTCCGAGATGTGCAGGCTCCAGCTTGCTCCTCGTATCAATGACACTCATTTAAATGAGTTTCCTCATTGCAGCCAAACAGCATAAACATTCCTCTGCCTTTGCAATGGCTTCCTATGCACAGCAAGAGTACTACCATTTTGTTTTCAGACTCCACTTAATCATAGTGAGAAACTAAATTCACGGTCCCAGGCCCTAGGGAGCTGGAGACTTCCCAGTAGCTGAGCAGCTTCCGTAATAAGGAATCAGTTGTCTGAGTTTGGATGTCCCAAGGACAACCTGTAAGGGGATAGTTGTCTGAGTCCCGACATCTCAAGAATGACTTCTCCATCTTGCTGGCAGGATCAAAGTTCATATTCCCAGGCCCAGGAACCTACTTCCAACCTGATTGGTGAAAACTCCCTCGCTCAACCCCTTATGTCAAAGTGAGATTGGACAATGTTACAGCCCAGCCAGCTCTCCCTAGCTTTGTGTTCTTATCCTTTACAGAGGCTGTACAATGTCCCTCCAAGGTTGTAGCTCAGCTTAGTATTCTATAATATTCTGGCTCGCTGTTGAAGTTCAGCTCCCCGAGTCTGTTATGCCGCCCTGATGGATCGGTAGCAGCTTGATTACAATACATTTTTGTCGTCTGCATTGACGTGATGTGTGAGTTATGTTGGATTTAGGCAGACCTCACAACAGAGCTGTCCTTGCTCCCAGAACAGAAAGAGAAGAGGGGGGGGGGAAGTATAGGGCGGGAGAAAACTGTATGCTTGCTGGGCAGTAGCAGACATATTTAGGTTATCTAACAAAGGTTCCATGTAGAAGTACAAGACTTTCTGTCAGTGAATGAAGTGAGAGCCTGTGTCAGCCCTGAGGGGTCATCCTACTAAAACCTGACAGTTTAGAGACACACGGAACAGCGCCTGTCTCCAGGCTCTGGTCATTCGGTCTACTGCCTCCCGAAACCTTCTCAGCCATCTGACTTAAGCATTGGAACACATCAAGAGCTGTACCAGGGACTCCAAGACTTACTCACTCCAACTCCCAACCTGGCTTTGTGCCGCCATCCACCTGGTTCCTCTGCCTCTTCAGCACCCTCTTATTTCATTGATCGGGTCTGGTTATTGATCTGCAGATGACCATGGTTTAAGACTCTGTTACATATGCTTTAAAACAAATACGTCGTAGATTTATTTGTTTGTTTTACATAGGTGTGTGCTCACCAGAATTCACGTGTGGAAGTCAGAGGACAACATGTGGGAGTGTGGAGACAGGACAACTCCATCCTCCATGAAATTTCCAGGGCTTGAGCTCAGACAGTGTGTTTGGTAAGGGTGCCTTTACACAGAGCTATCTTGCTAGCCAGCCACATGCTCTGGTCTTGACTTCTTAGTAATATTGTGATCCCTTTAATGCTTCTAAAACTTTATTTCTTCTTCTCCCTTCTCCATTCCCCCTCCTCTTCCTCCTCCTCCTCCTCCTCTTTTATTTTTGTCTTTTTTAAGACAGGGTTTCTCTGTGTAGCCTTGGCTATCCTGGAACTCACTCTGTAGAACAAGCTGGCCTCAAACTCAAAGATCTGCCTGCCTCTGCCTCCCAAGTGCTGGGATGAAAGGATTGTGCTGCCACCACACAGCTAAGCTTTTTTTTTTTCTTTTTTTCTTTTTTTAGTTTTTTTCAAGACAGGGTTTCTCTGTACAGCCCTGGCTGTCCTGGAACTCACTTTGTAGACCAGGCTGGCCTCGAACTCAGAAATCCACCTGTCTCTGCCTTCCGAGTGCTAGGATTAAAGGCAATCTTCTAAACTTCATTTTCAGGACCTGGTCTGTTCAATTACAGTTTACCTTCAGTACTGAGAATAAAGTCAGCCATAGATATTTTAAGAGTTTTTGGTTGACATTGTGATGATGGCTGTGGTGTGGGTGCCTTGAATCCCAGCACTCGGGAGGCAGAGGCAGGCAGATACGTGTAAGTTCAAAACAAAAACAAACAAATGAAAAGATGCTTATGGGGGGGGGCTGGTGAGATGGCTCAGTGGGTAAGAGCACCCGACTGCTCTTCCAAAGGTGCAGAGTTCAAATCCCAACAACCACATGGTGGCTCACAACCATCCTTGACAAGATCTGACGCCCTCTTCTGGAGTGTCTGAAGACAGCTACAGTGTACTTACATATAATGAATAAATAAATCTTTTAAAAAAGTAAAAAAGAAAAAATAAAAAAAAGAAAAAATGCTTATAACTTTTTAAAGTAAATGTGTATTGGTGTTTGGTCTATGTGTGTTTGTGTGAGAGTGTTGGATCCATAGGGACCTGAGTTACAGACAGTTGTGAGCTACCGTGTGGGTGCTGGGAACAGAACTCTTCTCTTTTGGAAGACATTTCTCTGAGACATTTCTCCAGCCTGGTTTATTACCTGTTTTAAAGGCCAGGAATGTATAGTACTAAAGAGCTCCCTTCTTTGGATCCTTGGCCACTCCTGGGAATTCTTTCTCACTTATCCTTACATTTTCAATTCTTTCTCACTTATCACTACATTTGCTCTACTCCGCTGACAAGAAAGAAAGAAGAAGGAAGGAAGATAAAGTAAAAGAAGAAAGAAAGGGAAATACAGTACTGAGACACTTTGCATTTATATCTTTACTTAAGTGCTCATGACTCTTTTTCTGATTCCTAATATGAGCATTTTGTTTTATTTACTATTTCATGGTTTCTATCTTAATGTGTAATGTGGAAAATGTAGAAAATAAGCAAAAAGAAAAAATGGAAATGAAAGAGCATGCCTGCAATTCCAGGACTTGGGAGACAGAGGCAGGAAGTTTAAAAGTTCAAGACCAGCCTGAAAGAAAGAAAGAAAAGGTATGGTGGGGTGGGTGCAGGCTTATCTTAATCTTAGAAACAAAGGAAGTGCCTAGACAGATGTCTTGGTGATAGTCTTTTAAATTATTCTTAATATTTATTTATTTGCTTATTCAAACAGGATATTTCTGTGTAATCCTGGCTCTGTAGACCATGCTGGCCTTGAAACTCAGAGATCTTTCTGCTGGGGTTGAAGATATGTGCCTGGTTATAGCTTTTAAGAAATATCATTTCCAATGGTGTGTGCTTCCCCCAGTAGAACCATGCTGTAAGGGCAGTTTGTAAGCTCCATTGTTACTGTATACAAACAATGAGGTCCAGGCCTAGTGGTACTCGTTCTCAATCCAGGCACCCAGGTGGCAGAGGCAGGTGGGTCTCTTAGAGTTCAAGACCTTACATTGGTCTATACATTGAGTTCCAGGCTAGCTAGAGCCACTGAGTGAGAGAATGACAATTTTTTTAGGCGCATCTTTAGGCTTGGATCCTATAAATTCATTTTACATTTCCATAAGCTCTTTCACTATATAATAACTGTGTAACCTTCACCAAATAGTAGCAACACACTGCTGAACACTTCAGTAAGAAATTCTGGAAGCACAGCGTTGGTTTGCTGATGTCATGACCTGTGACTGCCTTTACCGGTGCAGATCTGAGGAACAGTAGAGACACAGCCTTGGAATCTGGCTTCCAGGGGAAACCAAGGGTCCTTTACCAACAGGTATTCCCACATTTTCAAAAGTGATTTCACTTAAGTTTTTCATTTCATTCAGATGCACATGAGGAGTCTTTGAGCCTGAGGCCCTAGCAGAGAGTAACATTAGTGTAAGGTGAGTTTCAGGGAGGCTGAGGCTGCCCTTCATCCTTTGCTGCCTGATCCAACTCCACACT
Source organism: Mus pahari (assembly GCF_900095145.1). NCBI lineage: Eukaryota > Metazoa > Chordata > Mammalia > Rodentia > Muridae > Mus > Mus pahari. The sequence goes on from NC_034601.1 coordinate 18,367,237, forward strand.
ACCCAAGCCCAGAGTCATGAGTGGCTTCTTTGTGTTCTCGTGGCTACTCTGAGAACCTGCTCTCTCCTCTTAGTGAACACATTTCACGTTGGGCTCACTAGCTTTCTGTCCACGTGACACAAGCTAGTCATGAGGTAGGAAAGCCTCAACTGAGGAAATGCCCCCACAAGATCTGGCTGTAGGGCATTTTATTAAATAGCTTTAAATGGTTAAACTCTGCTGGGCATAGTGGCACAAACTCTGTAGACTCGGTCTTAAAGATTAACAGAAGAAATTATCTGCCACCTGGTGCCCAGCTGTGAAGTTGCACCCTGAGATCCAAAAATCCACCAGGAAATGTAGTCTACAAGTCTACGAAGACTGAAACCTTCAATGTCTTCTTGACCGGGAGCAAACCGATGGTGACTTTGCTTCTAGGTGAAGAGTCTCAGCCTAGACAGCAGTTAAAACTGTAACGACCAAAACAAAATTTAAGAATATAAATTACATTTTGAAGAGAAGTTACCAGGCCTTTAATCCCAGCACTTAGGAGGCAGAGGCAGGAGGATATCTGAGTTCAAGGCCAGCCTGGTCTACAGAGTGAGTTCCAGGATAGCCAGGGCTATACAGAGAAACCCTGTCTCAGATGGGGGCAGAGAGAAATTATTAATAAAATGTAATCAAAAGTATTCATTAGATGGAGAAAAACAAATTTTCAACTTTCTGTGCCCCCTTCAGCAGCACATATAGTAAAACTGGACCAATATAAAGATGATCAGAATGTTGTCTGCCAGAGGGTGACATGGAAATTCTCAAAGTGTTCCAGATTTATATTTTGTGGTGGTTTTTTTTTTAATCCATTCAACAACAACAACAAAAAAATGTTCTTTTATTGAATGACCCTCTCAGTTACAAAATAAAGACTAAGGCACAGACTTATCAAATTACACCAGACTTCTCACCAGAGACTATGAAAGCTAGAAGATTCTGGGCAGATGTTGTACAGACCCTAAGAGAACACAAATGCCAGCCCAGGCTACTATACCCAACAAAACTCTCAATTACCACAAGATATTCCATGACAAAACCAAATTTGTGCAATATCTTTCCACAAATCCAGCCCTTCAAAGGATAATAGATGGAATATACCAACACAAGGAGGGAAACTACACCCTAGAAGAAGCAAGAAAGTAATCTTTTAACAAACCCATTCAAACATAATTCCACCTCTAACAAGAAAAACAATCACTTTTCCTTAATATCTTTTAATATGAAAATTAATGTTACCAACATATCCTAATCGATTGAAATTAAAAAATATGAGGAATTATAAATTTGTCAGCTGTCATCCAATGGTCTCTCTAATTTGGTAATGGGAGAAATAGACCCAATATTGTACAACCCATATACACTTTCTGCTTGTTTGTACGTGACAGGGTCTTGCTGCCACATAATGGTATTGAAATCATGCTTCTCCTATCTCAGCCTATTAGTAGGATTGTTTATTTGATGTTTTTACACTAACTATGGTTTTCAGAACAGCTTACATATTTCAAAATTATTTATGCAGCCAAAAGAAATGTGGACAATTAAATTGGGAGGTGGCTTGTAAGAGAACAGCGAAGAGTGAAAATGAAGGCTATGCTTGATACTTATAATTATTGTATCAATTTTGAAGAAAATGACTTTATAAGTTAGTCTTATTCTGAGATGAATGCTTTTCAAAATCATCACAGCCAATGAACCAGAATCTTACCCTCACCTAATGTCTGTGCCACCCTCCAAGCAGAACTATTCTTCACTGAAACAGTTGATGGATGACTTCATTGGATAGACCATCTTAATACACACACCATTTCTTAAATGAATGTAACCTGTTCCCTGTGGGCTGAGAATGATGACAATCACTCAAGTCAAATAGCTTTGACCAGAGCGGGAAGTCTGTATCAAAATTCGTGCCTACGATTCATTCCTTGGCACAACAGAACTGTCAACTCTTAGCTTATCTACTATGGAGATAAAATCCTTTGGTGATGTGAGGGACATTGAAGTACAGCCTTATTACAATGAACTCCAATGTCCAAAAATTATGCTTATTTTGTGTCTGTACCACTGTAAGAGCCAAGATTTTAAGCTCTACTAAAAACAAAACAAAACAAAACAAACAAAGAGACTTTATCTATTTATGTTCATTAAAAAACCAATAGTGATATATTATTTTAAAATATACAGTTAATATATTTGGAGTTATTTAAAATTTATATTGAGAAAAGTGTATGTATTTTCAGTATTGCTGTAGACAAGTATCTACATAAGACTTTTCTATTGAGTATTGTTTTATATCAAACAACTTTTATAATACTCATTTCTATTGTTTCAATATTTTATAAATTTTAAAGAATGTGATAAAAAAAACAAAAGGTATCGCAGGTTTTGAAGGGGGGTCTCCAGGAGGAGTTGGGGTACAAAAGGGAAAGAAGAATGTGATCTAAGTCTATTTACTCAAATATGTTTGTAAATATTAACAAATTCAGATAAATTGAAATTATGTATCTTGTCTCATCATAATGTAATAAAACTTAAATAAAAAAATGACTAAAGCAGGCAGCCACTTGTGTATATAAAGGCAACAACTGGTAAATTAAAGAGGGTGGGGGACAGAGGGGTAAGAGGAATGAAGGACACCCTCTGTCCAGGGTCAGAGAGGGAGGCTGTGGAGGAGGGAAAGAGCAAAGGATTTTAAATGGGAACCCTGCTTAGCCTTTGTCCTTCTGAACTAAGGATGTTTGTTTGCTTGTTTTGCATACTCACAGAGGGAGTAAAATAACTCCATCCAAACAAGTACCACATACATGACCTATGACCCTTTCAGTCATATATGTATATGTGTAAATGCTGATGATATCAACTTCTTTATGGTTGTCATTATTAGCATTTCTTATAGACTCTGCCCAACAGTTACCTAACAACAGTCAGGCTTGTTATAAGAGGACTGTTTGCTCTCTCTCTCTCTCTCTCTCTCTCTCTCTCTCTCTCTCTCTCTCTCTCTCTCTCTCTCTCTCTTTCCCCCATGTGTTCCAGACTGGCCTCTTCCTTTCTTTCTCTCTCCTCTGTCCCCTTTCTTTCTCTGCCTCTACTCCCTTCCGCACACCCCCTTCCCATGTCCCAAATAAACTTCGTTTTATACAAGATCAGTCCTATGGCTGATATGGGGGAGCAGGGGCTCAGTGTGGACCTGCTCTGTGGCACCTCCTCCTGCCACATCATGCTGCTGCATTCTAAAATATATCAGTCGTAACTACAGATGGCCAAGTGTGAATGTCCGTGGTCAAACTCCGTGTATCCCTGCTGCAATGGAATGCAATGCAGACCCAAGAAAGGCCCGAGGAGTCTCTTCTGCAATGATGTGGAACTGATGTCCCAGCTATTTTGGCTCAGTGGTTAAGAGCGTTGGTTTCTCTAGTAAAGGTCCCAGGTTTATTTCCCAGCTCACGGCTGTCTGTCACTCCAGTCTCAGTCTCAGGGAATCTGAGCCCCTCTTCCTGACCTCAGCAAGCACCAGGAGCATATGTTATGACATACATACCTATGTGCAGGCAAAACATCATACATGTAAAATAAGAAAATCTAGGGGGCCGGGTTGGGGAGGCCATGCATGGTGGCACGTACCTGTAATCATAACACTCGAGATACTGAAGTTGGATTGCCATGAGTTGGGGGCCAGTCTGGGCTATAGAGAGAATAGCAGGCCAGCCATAGCTATTGTGTATTAAAACTGTCAAAAAAAATAGAGAAAAATAAAGTATGCTATCATTCTCTTTGAGAGAGAAAAGATCACATTTCCTTGCATTAATACATGCTAACACGATTAACATGTATTAATTAATAATATTAACATTAAAATTTGCAAAAGAAATCAGTATCATTGGTGGAATCATGAGAAAATAATGAGGTGCAGGGAGATGGGGTGATTCTTGTGAATATATTGTCTACTCAGAACAAAATCAAAAGTTATGTGTGGTAGTGCACCCCGACAAATCATAGCATTTGGGAGGTAGAGAGAAGGGGACTCATTACATTCTAGTCTACCCAGGGCTGCATGGCAAGACCCTGTCTCAAAAAAGAATTAATGGAGCCAGCCACAAGGTTCAGCAAGTCAAGCCACCTGTTGGCAATCCTGAAGATAGGGGTTTGATTCCCAGGATGCACTCGGCGAAAGGAGAGATCCAGTTCTCCCACATTGCCCTCTGACCTGCACACAAGTACGAGAGCACTTGCGGACCCAAACACATAAACACACCAGAGCACAGTGAAAGTAAGAGAGTGGGGAGATGACTCAGCAGGTGAGAGAACGTACTGCAGAGGACCATGGGTTGGTTCCCAGCACCCTCATGGTGGCTTACAACTCCAGCTCTAGGAAATCTGATGCCTCTGGCCTCTGCAAGAACCTGCATATGGGGCTGCAGAGATGGCTCAGAGGTTAAGAGCACTGGCTGCTCTTCTAGAGATCCTGAGTTCAATTCCCCGCAACCACATGGTGGCTCACAGCCATCTGTAATGGGATCCAATGCCCTTGTCTGGTGTGTCTGAAGACAGCTACTATGTACTCATATAAATAAAAATGAACTAATCGGGCTGGGGAGATGCCTCAGTGGGTAAGAGCACTGACTGCTCTTCTGAAGGTCCTGAGTTCAAATCCCAGCAACCACATGGTGGCTCCCAACCACCCGTAATGAGGTCTGATGCCCTCTTCTGGTGCGCCTGAAGTCAGTTACAGTGTACCTGTGTATAATAATAAATAAATCTTTAAAAAAAATTTTTTAAATGAACAAATCTTAAAAGAAAAAGAACCTGCTTGCACATGTACATACATTCTACCCCCAACACACATACATATAATTACAATAAATATTTAAAATAAATTAAGAAGCAAATCAAATGCAATTCTTAAAAACCAGCCAATCAATCAATGCAATTTCTGAAGATACCAGTTAGGTAAGTGGAGACTATAACATTATTCGGAGAGCAGAAGCAGAAAGATGTTAGCTCAAGGCCATCCTGGTCTACATAAAGATACTTGTTTTTCCTCCTCTTCCTTCTCCTCCTCTTCCTTCCCTCCTCCTTCTCCTTGATCTCCTCCTCCTCCTCCTCTTCCTCCTCCTCCTTCTCTTTTTTCATTTTCTTTATATAGACCTGCCAGTCCTGGAACTCACTCTATGGACCAGGCCAGCCTCAAACTCACAGAAATCTACCTCTGCCTTTACAGTGCTGGGCATAAAAACATGCACAACTACATCCTGGCTAAAATTATTTTTATTTGAATATTAGTATTTTTACCTGCATATATTTAAGTGCAGTGCATAAGTTCAGAGCTCATCGTGGCCAAGAGAGGATGTCAGACCCTCTGACGCTGTAATTACACACTGTTTTGAGGTGCAGTGTAATCACAGAACCATTCAGTGCTGACAATCAAACCTTGGCCTTCTGGAAGAGCAGCCAGTCCTCTTCATTGCTGGACCAACTCTCCAGCCCACGCCCCCTTTTCAGTATATACCTCCCCTGAGCAGCAGGGGGACTGAAGTGGGAATTTCTGGTTTCACTGGAGATTCAGTTGTGTCCTGTGATGTTTTTCTGGAAACTGTCTTATGCGAGGGTGTTGTGCTGAAAGCAGACACGTGGTGTTTTTCTGGAAGCTGCCTGGTGAAAGGTCATGTGATGGTTAACTGGAGTGGACCCTTGAGAGGACTCGGGATGTTCGGAAAAAGTATAAGTATAACCTGACAGGCAGTGGATGATGCTCTTGCATTGGTTTTCATTGAGTTCCTCATGATCTTCACTTGTAGTGAACTCATAAAGAGAAAAGCACCAAAGAACTTCTGGTGGTATTCCAGCTGCTTCTTGGGGCTTCCTCAGACTCTAGCCAATCTGTGAAGTCTTGAGGTTACTTCTGGATCAAACAGCTGCTGATTCGTGTTTGGTGTTTGCAGGTGGACTGGACTGCTGACAGTGATGATTGGAATCGCCCTCACAGAACTATTTGTGAACAGGTCCACAACAGCCTTTTCCTATTAACCTTTCTTTCGCCTACCTCTGCAAGGTGGTGGGCTATAAAGGAGGTTGAAACATTAAAGAACCATAATTAAAGTAGGTCTTGAAAAAATCTAAGCCTACAGAGAAGCCCTGTCATGGAAAACCAAACCAAACCAAACAAACAAACAAACAAAAAACCCAAAACAAACAAAACTGAATACCAGCTACAAAGAAAGTTTTAGCATACTCATGAGAATGAATTCAGATGTTCAAGAAATATCACTTATGTTTCAATCAATTCCCGTTTCACCTAGGAGAGTTCCTGGGCTAAGAGGAAACGAACCCTAGTCCTTCCTGGAGTCCCTTCAGCCTGCCTCTCCCCACATAGATTTGCACCGCTGTCCTAGAATCTCACAGTGCCAAGTTTGGGTGGACACAGAGGACCACTGGCCTGAACACATCTCCCTGTGAGGCTACTTTAACTGCCACTTCTATGTCCAACTAAGGATGAAGGACTTCTCAGAAAGATCATCAGGTATTGCGGTAAACCTCCAACCTCAATAAGCCTATTCAAGGAAAATGCAACTCAGCTACATAGTTATAAACTCCACGCCTATATTAGGCAGATATGTCTCTAATCTTTCTTCCCAAGCTATGAAATCCCCGCGACTTGTAGTTCCTCCAGGACATGTGCTTCTACTCCATCTTCCTTCTTACAACTCTCCTTCTGTCCACCTCTGTTCCCATCTCCTGCACCTCCTCCTCCCCTCCTCTTCCTGTTTTGCCTGGAAAAACCCACCTCCTCATTTTTGCCCCTCAATTGGCTTTTTGTCATCCTTATTAGCCAATCAGATAATTAAGGGAAATTTTTCTACATCTCACCTTTTCTGTCCAATTCATAAAAACTCAAGTCCCAGATATAATGAGTAGACGGTAAGCTAAGTAGGATACAGGTCATCTTTGGATCAATATGATCTAGATGTGTATCCTGCAATTTGCTTTTGACTAGAGATAACTCCTTCTCAGCCTCAGGGATGAGATAATAATTTCCTGGGGCTATTTAACTCTTCATCGCCTTGGAAGGTTTGAAATAAATTGCTTAGCTCTTGAGTAGCCAAGCCAGTTGTAGGCCACATCCAGTTAATATCTCCTAGTAGCTTCTGAAAATCATTAAGGGGTCCTTAATTATTTTCTTCTGATTTGCACCTTTTGTAGCCTAATCTTTGCAGACCTATTCTATTCCCTAGATAACAGAATCCCCTCTTTGTATTTTTTTTCAGGGGCAATTTGCAATCTTGAGCAAAGCAGGGTTGTTTTTACTTCATCAACATTCTTTCCAGGATATTTATATCTGGATCAGCCAATAGGATGTCATCTTTATAATGATAAATAATGGATTGGGGAAATTGTTTGCAAGTTATTTCAAATGGCTATTGTACAAAATATTGACACAAGGTAGGGCTACATAACAGTCCTTGTGGCAGGACTTTCCAATGATATCTTTTTATTGAGCAACCTCTATTGAAGGTAGGTACTGAGAGGACAAACCTTTCCTTATCTTGTTCATGTAGAGGAATTGTGAAAAAGCAGTGTACTGTGTACTCAGCATGTCTTAATTGCCGCTATCAACCTTACCTAGGATTTCCCATGTAATCAGCTTTTCATAGCTAATGTTTTATTTTGGTTTGGTTTGGTTTGTTCTGCTTTTTGAGACAGGGTTTCTCTGTGTAATCCTGGCTGTCCTGGAAGTCACTTGGTATATCAGGCTGCCCTTGAACTCAGAGATCCACCTGCCTCTGCTTCCAGAATGTTGGAATTTAAAGGCATGTGCCTGGATGCATAGTGGTGGTCTTTTTTTTTTTTTTAAAAAAAAAAAAAAAAAAAAAAAAAAACAACTGGGTAAAATAAGCATGTTATTCAATCAATGAGGGGAAACAGCACTCACTGAGGGCTTTTGCCCTTCAGAGCCCATAATCACAGGCCTCGGGGCTGTCCTGTAGGTAGAGACTTAAGTAATCACGATAGTTCTTGGCATCAATGATGTGGGAGGATGCTACCGGGTCTTCCTGCATAGCTGCCATCCAGAGCTTGAGTTTTGGGGTGTGAGCTATACACTCATTGAACTCCAATGCTTCCAGTCATTGAAACCAAGGCCAAATAAGATAATCAATCATAGAAAGAGAATCCCCACCAAAGAAGGCTGTCTTCTTATTAGCCATAGCCTCCTCTAGCTTTCTTAATTCTCTCTTCAATTCTTTCTTTATGCTCGGATAGTCTTCCTTTCTCTTCGCCCCGATAAAGCTTGTAACCTATGACGGCACCTTAGAGAATAACTCAAAGGTCATCTTCTAGCACACCTTCTCGTATGGGTCATCTGGAAATAAACCCTTCTCTGGGTATGCCTCATCCAGGTACTCACAAGTGATAACGGATTCGGTGACCAAGTGACCCTGGCTTTTCTCCAGAACCGGCACCAGCCCAAAGGGATTCTTCTTAAAGAACCACTCCGGCTTGTTCTTCAGGTTGATATTGATGACTTCGTGCTGGATTCCCTTGGCCTTCAGGACCATCAACGTCCTCTGAGCGAAGGGGCAGTACCTCATGCTGTAGATGCGGATCTAACTCTCCCGGACCAGGCCGGGGCAGGGGGCGTGCTTCCCTTCCCCAGGCTCCTGCCAGATGCCCCCCACCTCCGACATTGCTGCACCTTGCAGGCTGAGAGCCACATGGTCCCGCTCCCGTTTGCTTAGTGGTGGTCTTAAATTATGTACTTTCCATGCTCCTAACCCAAGAGTAATGCACATGTGTATGCACATGTGTTTTGATAACAATTTGCTAAAACCAGCAAATAGGTTGAAAGTAGCCTTATAAAATGAGTATCAACCACAAATGTTGGATGTACAGTGGGTATTGCTTGTTTGTTTGTTATATGGGCTATTTGATGTAGGAGAAACATGACATAAGATTGATACTCTAAAGAACTTACAAATCAACACTCTTAGGAAAAACTGAATTACAGAAGTAGACTTTAGTTAGAGGAGTTCTGTCTCTGATATGATTGGAAGGTAAGAGATGTCCTGGCCTCACTTGTTAGAAACTGTATGAAAGAAAAAATTATACCATATTGAAGTGGTAGGTGTGTGCTCTTGCTGTAAGAGAACATACCCATGGGAAAGTTTTAGTCAGTTTCACATGCACTGATAGAGAGGACATTTAACGGTGACATAAGAAATTAATGTCACGGGCTGGTGAGATGGCTCAGTGGGTAAGAGCACCCGACTGCTCTTCCGAAGGTCCTGAGTTCAAATCCCAGCAACCACATGGTGGCTCACAACCATCCATAACAAGATCTGATGCCCTCTTCTGGAGTGTCTGAAGACAACTACAGTGTACATACATATAACAAATAAATAAATCTTTAAAAAAAAAAAGAAAAGAAATTAATGTCACAATAATTGTACACTAGCCTAGCTGAGGTAGGGCTGGCTCCAACAAAGTAGCAAGCAAGGTTTATGGATTTCATGCTCTGGCATTCCCTGTTTCCTCCTAATTACAGCTCTGTAGGCTGGTCTTATTTCATAAGACCTCTGTAGTATTGATCGCCTCCGTGTTTTCCTTTTGGATTTTATAAAGCAGAAGATTTTGGCCACAAGTTGGAAGACAAGTCACATAATTCAGACACCAGTGGATGGACGCAAGAGGTTTGAAAATGTGCCTGGACTTGACAGCTTTAAACCTACCGTTCCAGCCTTAGCAAGGGCACCTGCCCTGTTAGCCTGTTCTGGGGTGACTCTTGTGGCTACAGCGCTCGCCAGCTCTCCTAGAAGCACCTGCTCTTCCTTGGATCTGCAGTCGTTGTTGAAGGTGTGGGTGCCTGTGCATGTGACTAACAACTGTATCCACTTTTGTGATTTTTATAAATGCAGTAGCTTTGTGCAATCTTTGACAAATGCCTATATTAATTTTGCATATAAGGAAGTAGATAGCCTGTTAACCAGGAGCACTTGACTTCCTAAACAAACCTCTCTGCCGTTGCAGCTTTCAGAGAACAGGTTACAGGCTTGATGATATTAGAGCGCGCTGGACTCTTCCATCAGCCTGCTGCTGCAGAATTCAGGTTTCTTTGTTTTGTTTTATTTTGTTCATTGAATCAGGGTTTCTCTGTGTGGCCCTGGCTTTCCTGGAACTCACTCTATAGACCAACATGACCTTGAACTCAGAGGTCTGCCAACATCTGCATTCAAGTGCTGGAATTAAAGGTGTGTGCCATCACTGCCTTGCAAACGTGTCTTCTTGTTATTAATATTCGGGACATTTGGTGGGCTTATAGGAATATAAATAGTCACTTGGGCATACCTTTTGTTCTGAACAGAACACTTTTACAGTCTGACTTTTACAAAAATTGCAATTCGTGTTACTTATATAAACTTGCTAACTGCAGATATTCTTGACCTCAACATCCCACTCTGGGGAAACTGCTGTCAAAGACTTTTACTCTCTGCCTTGTTTTCTCTTCAACGCCTGTCTTCTCTGGTCTTTGCTTCTGTGACCCGTGCTATTAGGCTGTTTTGGTTACATGAAACCTTAAGTGTCTCAGGTTTCACTTCTAAAACTTGGTCAAAATAAAAGGATTTCTGTGAAAACCCTAAAACAATACCACTAAGATATTATGATTTCCACATCGTNCAGGGGAAGAAACCATGATGGGAAGGTTCTCTGACTCTGACTCAGATACAAACCTACACGCGTCCACATCCAGACACAGGGAAGAACATATACATGGAGACATAGGCACACACTCAGCCAAGCATGAGACTCATGCACACTGGCATATGTGCTCACACCAGTACAGACAGAGTCATATAGAATGTCATGGGTAGAGCTACATTGGCATTCCTTAGGATCTCTGGCCCAGCGCCTGTTCCTGCTGCACTTCCATAAAGTTCCCATTCAGCACATGCTGACCACGCCCTGCTCCTGGCGTCCAGGCCTCTCAGGCAGACTCCAGCTCATACTAGAGATCCCCATGAACCACACAGAAGCCAACATTTGAGATGATTTTTTTACTTTTATTTCTTCTTTTCCCTTTTTATTTCCTGATTTCCTTCCCCCTGTCTTCCCTTTCTTTTCTTTTATTCCTTATTGTTATTGTCGTTATTATTATGTGTTTGTGAGAGAGACTGAGAAAGGATGAGAATGTATGTATGCAGGCACACAAAGGCCACAGCCCACATGTGGATGTCAGAGAGCTCTCAGGAGAGATGCCTCCCCAGACACCTTGGTAACACAGGTCTCCTTGCTTTTCTTGCTTTCATACTCCAGGGCACCTAAACTTCCTGGTGATCCTCTGGCCTTCCCCTTCTGGATTAAAGTAGGAATACCAGNGTTACAATCNTGTGTCACCACCCAGAGGTGTTCTGTGAACTCCTGGCTTCAAACTATGCTTGCCAGCCTGAGGCTTGTGAGGGAAGCACTTGAATCAGGTGAGAATCTGCTGGCCCCACCCCTTCTTCACATAGAGCAGTAGAACCCAGCAGAGAGGGTGGCATGGCCAGAGGCCAAAGAGGATGCCCATGGCTTGTCAGATGTGCCAGTGTCCTGGGTGGAGCTCCCAGCATGTGGCTGATGTTCCTGCACTTGTGCTTTTCAAGAAAACACCAGAGCTGACAAAACCCTGTGTCTGTACACTCTGACATGCCACAAGTAATATCGTGCAGAAGGTGTTACTACATAGTCCCCATTGTTCACGTACGCAGAGACCTTTGTAACTGGGCCAAGAGTAGCAAGAGGGTACTGGAAATGGTGTTGTTTTTAGCTCCTTTTACTAGTTTCTGCTGTAATTCCCTGTGGAGAGTTGTGCAATGCTTTAGAAATGGGCTTTGTACTCCCACATTCTTTCCAAAGGTTGACAAACAGGTCAACAACCCCATGATGCAATGCTCCAGCTCCATACCTGGTTGGACATCGAGCAGAGTCCTGTTTGTTCTCTGGGAAGAGGGCACACAAGGGGTGACTTCAAGAGTCTAAATAGGGGCCTAGGTGGTGAGGCAGAGAGAGGAGGTAGGAGAGATCAGAGCCTGGAGGCTGCCAAAATCAGCTTCTGAGTTGGTTTCCCATTCTTGGCGAAAACAGTCCCTCAATTCTAGAGGGACCCTTAAATCATGAAGCTCATCACTATCCTGCTCTTCTGCTCCGGACTCCTGCTGAGTTTAACACAGGGAGAAGAGGCCCAGGAAATTGACTGCAATGATGAGACTGTGTTTCAGGCTGTGGATGCCGCTCTGAAGCAGTTTAACCCTGGGTCAAAAAGCGGCAACCAGTATATGTTGTACCAAGTGATCGAGGGCACTAAAACGGTGAGTAAGAGCTTTCCTGTGAAACCACTTGTAATTGGTGCTTTCAGGCACGGGGTAGAGGTTGGAGATGGCTAGTTCTTAGGCTTCCTGGGTGATCATGAGAGCAGTATCCCAGGAAGAAAGTAACCACAGAAGATGGAGATGTTCGAAAGGGACAGGCATAGTGGGGAATCCAGCAACGCAGTCAGCTTGCAGCAGGGGAATCCACTGCATCTGTGAACCCAGCCTTAAGGGAGAGTTCCCTCCTGGGATGGATACAGGGAGTAAGAAGAGTTTTGGCATTATTGCCTTGGACCAAGTATCTAGTACCGAGTGTGTGTGGCTGATCCCTTGAGGTTATTAGTAATGTTTCCACTAGCTTTCTTTATTTTTTTTTGGGGGGGGGGCAGGGAGGTTGAGCCAGGGTGTCATTTAGCTTTAGACTAACCACAAACTTGCTGTGTAGCTGACAATGACCTTAAACTTTTGATCTTCCTGCCTCCATCTCCCTGGTGCTATGAATACAGGCATGTGCCCCCATGCCAGCTTTCTGTGATATTGGGGAATCAACCTTAGGACTCTACCACCTACGCTCCATCAGGAGCACACTTTGGCAGGTTTTTACTATATTCTT
>NC_034601.1:18381019-18383022 GCF_900095145.1 Mus pahari
GGCTGTCCTTGCGTCTGCTCAGGACTGCTGTTTGTGATGTGTCAGGGTCCACAAACTTGCCGCTGGGTCCCCTGAGTGACTCCTGTCACCCTTGCTTTCCTCAGGATGGCTTGCCAACCTTTTATTCCTTCAAGTATCGAATCAAGGAGGGCAACTGCTCTGCTCAGAGTGGCCTCGCCTGGCAGGACTGCGACTTCAAGGACGCCGAGGAAGCCGTGAGTGTGCTTTTTATAGGAAAGCCCCAGCCTGACCCAGGCAACCCTCAGGGTGCTGTGAGATGCACAGGAGACTGGTAAATGACAGATCAGTGGAAGACTTTTACCAGTGTGGGGCATTCCGGGCCACTTGGTTCCCAGGTGCTTGTTTACAGCAGGGCCCCCATATGTCACCTCAGACAGTCATCAGCTGTTCATGGTGACAAAATGTGTCAAGGACCTGTGGTGCTGTTTCCACAAGGTGGGTAAACTGAGGCAGTGAGAGGCACCCAGGCAGCAGGAACAACTCACAGCCAGCAGTGTGGAAGTTGGAGGTTCTAAGAGGTTAAGCTGACATTTATGTAAAGAGCAGGCACCCACTGAAACTGAGGGGGAATCAAAGACGAAGCTCCTCCTGTTGGTCCTGAGGCACGACATCCAGCTGGGTGACAGAGAAGCAGTCACAGAGCTCCACATCAGGGCTCATATTTAGAGACCTTACTCTGCCTCTCCCGGACCCGTGAAGATCAGTGGTCTGTGGAAACAATCACTAGGTCACATTAATATTCATTCTCACGTCTCACAAGGTGGTTAATGGGCTGGAAAGATGGCTGAGTGGTTAAGAGCAATTGCCGCTCCTCAGAAACCTGGGTTGGGTTTCTAACACCCAGATGGACACTTAGAACCTCTGTAACTCTAGCTCCATTGCTTCTGCTGCAGCTGTCTGGGTTCTGCAGACACCAGGCACACATGCGGTGTACAGACACTCATGCATTAGAACAAGTAAATCTAAAGAAAGCAAAATAAAATCTCTATTAGAGAAAAACCTTCTCATTTCTTTTTTTTTAAAGCCACATTTAGGAACAGCACTAGCTAGGTGTCTCCAGGAGAAAGAAAGAGTAGACAACATGCCCTCTTTCTTTTCTTTTAGGCCACTGGAGAATGTACAGCAACTGTGGAGAAGAGAGAAAATGAATTCTTTGTAGTCACCCAGAGCTGCAAGATTACTCCAGGTGGGTGATACATCTGGGGACCTGGCCTGTTGGTGGCAGTGTGTGGGAGCCTGGGGGTTGTGGAATGTTGATGTTAATTATTCCTGTGTCTCAAGAACACGGCCCAGACTAGCTGGCTTCACCCTCCCAGAAGCTGGCAATGGCATCTGCAGTGTTGGGATTGTGGTAGATGGTGGGCAGAGTAGCACTGCACCAAGTTCTTGGATTGGGCCAGGCTTGTGTCAGTCATCCCCTGAGACCTATCCTAACTCCTGTGCTCTTAGGGGCGGGTGGAGGCGGGGGTTGGCTGACAAAGGATGAGTCACCATGAATCTGACTCCATTCCTACAGAGCATCCTACCTGGAGCTGAGTGTCGGCTTCGAGGTGTGCCCTGGTCTGCAATCATTCCTTCTTTGTGGTAGAAATTATTTAATCCTGCCCCAGGGTTTCTACCTCACCTTAGGTCATTTAGTTCCTGGATAAAAGACACAGTCAACCTTCATGTTTGCAATAAGCCTTAAACAGTACAAATGCCAGGCAGCCGCCTACCCTCTATTCTGTTAGAATCTAATTTCCTATAAATAACACTGAGTTATTAATTACTATTTAGTGTGTTTCATCTGGACTCTTCTTAGCCCCACTGGGCCAGCCCACAGGGCTGTGTACTTGTGGCCCACCTAACACATGGCAGCTTCTCCTTCTTCTACCCCTGCTTTTCTCTGGTGATCCCTCTCTGACCCTAAAACCCAGGAAACCTTAATACTACCTATGTACCTCCTGCCCTGCTATTGGCTGTTGGCATCTTTATTTACCAAT
>NC_034601.1:18383611-18388759 GCF_900095145.1 Mus pahari
AGGACCTCTGGAAGAGCAGTCAGTGCTCTTAACCGCCGAGCCATCTCTCCAGCTCCTCTTTTTTCTTTCTTTCTTTCTTTCTTTCTTTCTTTCTTTCTTTCTTTCTTTCTTTCTTTCTTTCTTTCTTTCTTTCTTTCTTTCTCTTTCTTTCTATCTTTCTATCTTTCTCTCCCTCTCTCTTCTTCTTCCTCTTCCTCTTCCCCCTCCTTCTCCTCCTCCTCTTCTTCCTCTTCCTCCTCCCCCACTTCCTCCTCCTCCTCCTCCTCCTCTTCTTCTACTTCTTCTTCTTCTTCTTCTTCTTCTTCTTCTTCTTCTTCTTCTTCTTCTTCTTCTTCTTCTTCTTTTCTTGTTCCCTTCTTCATTTTGTTTTTTGTTTGTTTGTTCTTGGTTATTTTTTGTTTTTCAATACACAGTTTCTTTGTGTAACAATCCTGACTATCCTAGAGCTGGCTTTCTAGACCAGAATGGCTGGAACTCACAGAGATACACCTACCTCTACTTCCATGGTGCTGGGACTAAAGTTGTGCACCACCATGTCCAGCTTCATTCCAAATTTTTATCATCTTCCTATTCCCTTTCCTCAACTCAGAAGGTACATAATAGAATTGCACCCTTGACAGGATGGGATGCTAAGAAATGAGATGATAAATCTAAACATGGAATGTCTGGGCATCTTAACACAGACTCTGGATGACAATAACTGACACTCACAGAGCACTTATGATATGGAAACTTTACATACATTAACTCCTCCAACCATTACAGATCAGTCAGTGTGGTATTTTGCCCTCATTTTTCAAATGAGGAAACTGAAGTTGGAACAGTGAAGTAACTTACCTAAGGTTATACTGATACTCTGTAGGAGAGTGGGTACAGTAGGTCCTTAGTTAAAAAAGCAAAAAAGCCTCCTTTAAGAACAAAAAATAAAAAGTAACATGCACAGATACAGCCATTATTATCATTTTCTATAATGTTGTAAAGATTCCAAGGGTTTTTAGAGGGATGAGTGTGTATGGGCAATGCCAATCATGAAAATCTTCCTGCAGCTGGCCTCTGAAAGATGAAGAGAGGGAGGGAGAATATATTCCCTGGAGCAGCATCTTCAGCAGTTTTGATTTGGTTACTCACCATAGGGGCATGTTTCCATAGGCCTAAGTTGTCCATATAGAAGCCACAAAGGCATTGAACTTCATCTCTTGCAAAAAGTTGCATTTAGGGCAATTTAGAGATTGTTCAGCGATTAAGAGCACTGACTGTTCTTCTGAAGGTCCTGAATTCAAATCCCAGCGACCACATGGTGGCTCACAACCATGTGTAATGAGATCTGATGCCTTCTAGGGTGTCTGAAGACAGCTACAGTATATTTACATATAATAAATAAATAAATAAATAAATAAATAAATCTTTAAAAATAGTTACATTTAAAGAAATCAGCCCAATGCAGAAAAGAGCTCATCAGCTCCCATCAACAATGAAAAGTTCTATTCCTATTTCAAAACCATCTGTATAGAAATGTGCAGAATGGAAGGCACGCAGTTACCCAGGAGAGGAACGTTACCCTTCTTACTCTTCCCTCCTTCAAACCCGCTCTCTTCTCCTACTCTGTTCTGTCTTGAATGAGAGCTGGCTGGTGTGTGTGTGTGTGTGTGTGTGTGTGTGTGTGTGTGTGTGTGTGTGTGTCTGCCCTGGTCATCTCCACAGCTCCTGTGGCTTTCATTTCATTTGTTCTGTAAGTCTCCCAACCTTTCCATCAAATTCTCTACAGTTGTAGAACTGTCCAATTCTTTGATCCAACCTCTTCTGCAAGAAGAGAAGGAAAAACTGTTTATAAGGTTTCTGACAGCAGCAGAGATGCCATACACCACACAGTCCTGAGGTGAGTTGTGTTGAGCAGCAAGAGATGTGGGGGGTTGAATATCAGCAGAATAGCCCAAGACTTAAGTCTACTGACTAGATCATACCTATTGTGTTAAGTCAGCTTTTGGCTACTGCAACAAAGTACCTGAATTGGACTTCGCAGCACATTTAAGATCCAACTATGGGAGTGGGTGGGTAGAGGAGCAGGGCAGGGGGAGGGTACAGGGAACTTTTGGGATAGCACTTGAAATGTAAATAAAGAAAATATCTAATAAAAAATAAAAATAAGACAAAACCAAAAAAATTTAAGGTAAAAATTTCCAATAATGTAACAAGAAATATCTTGAGAAATTTCCTAATAAAAAAGATGACTATTATAAAAATTAAAAAAAAAAGATCCAACTAGATCTGAGTATTATAGTGCACATCTGTAATTCTCACACTGAGTCAGGAGGAGAATTAGAACTTTAAGTTCATCCTCAACTACAGAGCAAGCTGAGGATATCCTGGGATATATGAGTCCTTGTCTCAAAGGGAAAGAGGAGAGGAGAGAGGAAGAGAGAGAGAGAGAGAGAGAGAGAGAGAGAGAGAGAGAGAGAGAGAGAGATGGGAGGGGAGATCCAAGGACAGTAGGCACCCAGGAAGTGTGTTCCTAAGAGGTAAGGAAGCCTTCATCCTGAGGTGGCATCTCTGCCGACCATACCACTCACTCTGCAGCCATCCTCTATCAGACAGGGCACTCACCTTGGTAATTTAATATAGATACCTATAAAAATATTTGACATCGTTTTATTGCAAACCACTGAGTGGTTGCTCATTCCACATCAGCATATTCTTCACTTCTGAGAGCCTATGGGGACCCTAAAATCCTNCGTACATCCTGGGATTATTTGCATTTTCCTGGGGAGAGGTCACAGCTCTCATCAGATTTGCCAAAGAACTTGTGAGCTTTGGGTGTAGACTGCGATTCTAAACAGGGTCAGTATCTCCTGCCTGGAGCACCGTCTTCTCTCTCAGAGAATCCCTAAATCAAACTGGCCTTGTGTCACACTGGACACTCTGGCAAACTGAATAGATGCCACCTCCCATGCTACGGTTCCTCCCCCATCCTTATTTCTCAGCACCATCTGCCCCTTCTCTGCACCCCCACCCCCGCACAGGTCTTGCTGATGTCTCTGACCACCTTCTTCCTTCTAGCTCATTGTGCTCATCCTCTCCATGGATGTCCCCCTCACCATATTCTGGCCTCCTGTCTTTCCTAGCTCTTGCCCACCCCATGAAATTATCTGTCTACACTCTGTCCTTTCTACCTGACTGTCATCACCTCACAGATGTGACACTTAATGTCTCCCTAGAACCTAGCTCAGCACCTGCAAGGAGATAGATAGCAAGGGCAGATGGACTTCAAGGAAAGGCTCCTCTTGCCTTGTGTTCTACTCATATGAAAACAAAGAGGAATACTTTCTGGCCAGCACATCACCTCACAATGACTTCCTTTAAATGACAAACACTGAATGTAAAGCTTAGCAAGTGTAACAAAATACTGTGTGACATAAACAATGGAAAGACAATCCTGTTCAGGGGGGAGGGCTCTTCTCCAGGAGTCACAGCATCCGACTGACTTTATCAGATAGTTAGGTGTCAGGGCCCTTTCATTAACCTTGAAAAAAAATGTTGTATCTGTAATGTGCTTCACTTTATAAAATGGTGAGTTAGTGTATTACTGTGGTCATGGAAATGCATTAAAATGGGGGCCTAGTGATGTAGCTCAGCCAAACTCACCACTCTAAAGGTGGTGGGACCTGGAGAATGGAGCCGATAAGTGAGGCACACTACAGCCTCATGAAACAACCAACTTTATTCAGAGCTTCAGGTAATGTATTCTCTGAGGGTTAAGAAAGGTCAGCTCAGTAGGGACCCCTCTCATGAGGTCAAGCTGTGTACAAGCACAGGGATAAGCCACACATGACAAAATCATGTTCTTCCGTACAGTCATATGAAGGAGAGATTAAAGATGAAATGGAATAACAGCAGCAAACAACAACGAATGATCTGAAGTAAACTCATTCCTGATGTATCTAGGAGGAGCATGAACCCTCATTCCTAGAATAATTCTGTGCTTTCAAGAAGCTGAGGTCACAAGACTCCTTCCTGTCTTGTATTCTTGGAGTGTTCTCACAAGCACTCAAAATTCTCCTCACACAACTTCCTTCCTGAACCCTGTTCTGAGAAGCTAGTATGCCCGAAGGCCCGGGTTCGATCCCCATCAGTTCATACAGCGGCCATAGAAGCCTCTGGAGAAAAGCAGAGGAAGGAGGATCAGACGCTTGAAGCCAACCTTAGCTGCGTAGACACTTCCAGACCAACCTTGAATATATGAGACCCTGTCAAAAAATGCAATCAATAGAGTAGCATAAAATAACTGTTCTCAACAATCTCCATCTTTGCTTTTGACTGCACAGGAGTCCTAAATTCACATTATCTTTAACTCAAACATGAATTACAGAGAGTCAGGTTTTCAGGATCTTTCTAAATGGTCTCATGGGTTTAAGGCCATGAATATGAGATGCATTTTCAATTATTAATTCTGTTTCTTTGTCTGCTCTTTGTCAAGCTAAAGGCCCCATACTGGAAGACTACATGCCCTGTTTGGGTTGTATGCACCCCATATCAACAGATAGTCCAGACCTGGAGCCTGTTCTGAAACACGCCATGGAACATTTCAACAACAACACAGATCACAGCCACCTCTTTGCTCTCAGAAAAGTAAAAAGTGCCCACAGACAGGTTTGTTTTTCAATTGTTCAAGACATGTGATGTGCTTAAAAATCTGTTACATTGGCATTTTGTCACCTAAAATGAACCATTGGCAGGAGGAACCTGCCTGGCACATGCTGGCATTGTCCTAGAGTGCCCTGTGTTTTCATGAGAATAACTCTTAAGGCAAGGAGCTTCTCAGGGGTCCAGGTGAGCTGTGAGATGCACTAAAGGAAAAGAACTTTCACACACCCATTCCCTCAGCACTGCAGGTTTTCTTCCCAGAAATGGAAAAATGGGTGTCTTTCTGGCTTTAAAGTTTTACCAAATCTATCTTTTTATCTTCCTGTCATTAAAAATGGCACCAAAATATTAAATTTTTCATAGAAAGGTGGACACAACTTTCTAGGTATGCCCTAAATTATACTGCCCACTTCCTCCTGGTGGTGTTCAGTGGAAATATCTAGTAATCTGATCATTTGTTTCTTTGTTTTGTCTGTTTGAGGCAGAGTCTCTACACAGTCCTGGCTGCCT
>NC_034601.1:18389939-18392180 GCF_900095145.1 Mus pahari
TGGAGACTGCGTGGCCCTTCCCAATGGTGTAAGTAGCAGACACCTAATGATAGTCTTTCCCATTTTGCTGACAGTGTTTCCAGGACTGTCAAGCTCTGTGACTTGACCCCAAGATGTCACTTACTAGTTCACACTCAGGTCCACCCAGAGTCTTAGGACCTAAGTTGCTGGTCAAGGCATCCATGTGTGTGTCACACTACATATCTCCATCTTGTCAGGGATTAGATATGGGATTTGTTATGGTGATGGGTTGTCATACTCTCCTGGCCTCCTCCTCCTTCAGGTGTGCTCCATGTTCACACAGGGTCCTCTGTGTCCCAGTTTCGTCCTGCAAACTCCCCTGTGGTGCTTCTTCACCCTCCCTCTTCTCCTGTCATTCTAATAATTGCATCCTGGGAATCCCCTCCTGCTGTGCATGACATCTTGTCATTGAAAGGATGTCAGTGGCTGTTCTGTGGCTAGTGAATGCCAAGGTGACCAAGGAATGTACCTTCCTGGAATATTATTGTACATGCTTCTTTAATCTAGTATCTCTGCTTTGATGGTTTTATGTCATGAGGGAAAGGTGGGAAGTCTAGACCACACTTTGCTAATTTTCACGCTAAAGCATTGGAGACAAATGCTATATGCATCCTTAGGAAATGGTTATGCAAGGTACAGCAGTACATAGATTATTAATACTGCTTCCTGAGCCTCTTGTGACATTAGCAAATCATTGTAATATGTTAAGGACAAGAAAAAAATTAGGACACAAACTCTACTCACAGGAGCAATGATGAAAGGAGGATTTGGAGTTCAAGATCATCTTTAACTGCTTAGTGGGTTTGAAGCCTTCATTGGTTTGGAAAGCTGATGTTTCAGAAAGAAAACCAAAATGACCTAAATAAATGAGGAAGATGGGGAGGAAACAGGAGGCTGGGTCTGGTGACACGCACCTTTACCAGCACTGCAAAGTAGCAGGTGTCAATGTGTTCAAGAGCAGTTGGCTCTACAAACCGAGTTCTAGGCCTTCTAGGGCTGCATGGGGAGACAATGCTGTCTCAAAATTTGTTTTAGGGGCTGGTGAGATGGCTCAGGGGGTAAGAGCACCCGACTGCTCTTCCGAAGGTCCGGAATTCAAATCCCAGCAACCACATGGTGGCTCATAACCATCCGTAACAAAATCTGACGACCTCTTCTGGAGTGTCTGAAGACAGCTACAGTGTACTTACATATAATAAATAAATAAATAAATAAATAAATAAATAAATAAATAAATAAATAAAAATAGTTGAAAAAAATTTGTTTTAGATTTAAATTTTTTAAAAAAGGAACAAAGGAAGGAAGGGAAACTATGTATACAGAGTCCGGCAAATGTACAAGGTCAAATATTATAAATATAAAAGTGATAGAAAATAAATGTGTTATAATTCAGAACACTGTTAACCTTCAGGAAGAGTTTTGAGTGTTTTTTTTTCTTCTGATTTTGCATACCTATTGAGATTTCTTCGATAGTTAAAGAACTAAAGGCAGGTGGATTTCTGAGTTCGAGGCCAGCCTGGTCTACAGAGTGAGCTCCAGGACATCCAGGGCTATACAGAGAAACCCTGTCTCAAAAAAGAACAACAAAAAAAAGAAAACTCAACCAAGAAAGACACAAAATGAAAGGAAACATTTGTGAATCTTCTGCCCTTTAAGAGCTTAATGTAAAGATCATGTTCAAAATTCCAGAACCCAACACCAAAAGACAGGCCAATTCTAAAATGGGCAAAGGATTGAACAAACACCTCCAGATTTGCAGGTAGCCAATAAGCACATGAGGAGATCCACAGGACCACCAGCCATCAGGCAATGCAAATGCAAACAGAATGGTCCTAAGCCCCAGAGGGATTCGTGCATGTCTCCTTTGTCTTTTTCATGGGTGGAGAGAAAGGAGAATTGTGGGAAATTTTCAGTGACTTCTTTTTCTTAAAAGTTGTGATTATTTTATTTAATTTTTTACATTTATTTATTTATTTATTTATTTATGTATTTCTAGTATATGGGCTTTTTGCCTACATGTATAATCTGTGAATATGCAGTGTACACAGAGGCTGGAGAGGACCTCAGAACCCTTGAGACTGAAAGTGCAAGTGGTTGTGAGTTGCCATGGGAGACTCAAACCTCAGTTTCCTGTAAGAACAGTCAGTGCTCGGAACCTCTGAGCCAGTTCTCCAGTTCTGTGATTATCTTACATGCTCTTCTTTTTTTTTTTTTTTTTTT
>NC_034601.1:18392908-18401068 GCF_900095145.1 Mus pahari
TGTGTGTGTGTGTGCTCACCTGTGCAGATACATGTGAAGGCCATATGCTCAGCTGCCTCTAAAACAAAACAAAGCAAAAGTGGAAGCCAGGGAAGTGATACCTCAGTCAGCAAAGGGCTTGTCTTTGGATCTCTCTCTCCCATGCAGACATCTATAACCCAAGCATCAGAGAGACAGAGACAAGACTCCTGGGCTCACTTGACAGCGGCCTACTGGAATCAGTGAGCTCGGCGTTCAATGAGAGATCCTGTCTTACTTAGGCATTCCCTGTGCAGTGGATAATCCCATTTCTTCTCCCTCTGCCGGTGCTTCTTGTCATAGCTATCATGGCTAGCATGTGCTTTTCATTTTTTCCATTGCTTTTATTCCTTTTATTCCCTTTTCCTGATATGATGATTTGTTAAGTAGACATACTGTCACAGGACTTTCCCTGTCCAATTACATTAGTACAAAGGAGGTCTGTGATTGGCCAGGGAAAAGGGAAGCAGAGCTAAGAGTTGCACAGCAAGGGAGAGTCTCAGGGTAGAAGGAAAAGGAAGATGGCTGCGGACGTGAACATAGTGGTGTTTTCCAGCCACAAGTAGCGATGACTTCACAGGTTAGAAATATTAGGATAGGGCCTGGTGAGATGGCTCAGCGAGTAAGAGCACCCGACTGCTCTTCCAAAGGTGCAGAGTTCAAATCCCAGCAACCACATGGTGGTTCACAACCATTCTTAACAAGATCTGACTCCCTCTTCTGGAGTGTCTGAAGTCAGCTACAGTGTACTTGCATATAATAAATAAATCTTTAAAAGAAAAACGAAATATTAGGATAAAGCTCTTTTTTTAAAAAGATGTATTTATTTATTTATGAGTACACTGCCATTCTTTTCAGACACACCAGAAGAGAGCATCAGATGCCATTACAGACCATTGTGAGGCACCATGTGGCTGCTGGGAATTGAACTCAGGACCTCTGGAAGAGCAATCAGTGCTCTTAACCGCTGAGCCATCTCTCCAGCCCAGGATAAAGCTCTTATCATTATCAGTTGGCTCTGAAATTTAATGTATTGGCATCTTGTAAATTGTGACATTATTGATACATAAATCTGATTGGTTAATTAAGCTTTCCAAGAGTCTTGATTTTACCAGGTTACTGGCTATTGTGATATGCACCCGCAAGGTTGGCAGTTTCGTTTAGTTACTGGGATGTGGGATCGCCGACTACATGGGTTTATGGCTGAGGAAGCAGCATCAGCACCAGGGACAAGCGAAGGAGAGCTGGGTTCACAGCAATCAGGTGCAGCCGGGGGTTGGCTCCAGAGAGTTGGCAGCGGCAGCAGGAAGGCGCGCAGGGGCGTGGTCTGACTCCATGGAAAGTTGGCAGGTTCAGGTTTTTAATATCTCCCGCAACAGACATACTATTTTACTAGTTGTTTGCTTTTCACAATGACTTCTGTTTATGATTTTTTTTAACCACCAGGATGATGGTGAATGTAGAGGAAATCTCATCATGGATATTAATAACAAAGTTGCCAACTTCTCACAGAGCTGTACCCTTTATTCAGGTGAGAAAGCCCACATGGAGACACGGGAAGTGGCGGGGCCTCCTTTTTACTTAGCTGCACCGTGTCTGTACGTGGTGAAGGCAACACAGTGACTGAGCAACAATGTGTCTTCCCCAGACACGGTAGCCTTCAGGGACAGTGGCAGCTGCCTTTCCTTTTGTGTACACTGTCCTTAAATCCCATGTTTTGGGTTGGAGAGAATTGCATCTCGTTTTTAACCACCCACCATAGAATCCTTCCAGGTAAAGGTGGGTTTTCTAGTGTTTTTATATGGGGAGCTCTGTGGAAAGCTTATAATTAAGTCAGCATTTTCAATAAAAGGGCTGACTTCACTCCCCCTGACATATCGTTGTGAACGTGTCATGTTGAGAAACACCACCGTGCACCTGTCTTGAGGAGCACCGCTGTGCACAGGTCATGGGGAGCACTACTGCGTATGTGTCATGAGGAGACCCACTCTATATGTGTCTTGAGGGGCACTACTGTGCACAAGCCATAAGAAGCACCACTGGCACTGCCTGTTCAGTGGAGCCATGGACTCTAAACCATTGTTTGAAAGCCATTGTTTTATGTTCACAAGCACTTTCCTCAAAGTTAATCATTTCTCTATAGTTTACATCAAAGATGGGAAATTTTAAACTGGGCATGGTAGCATACACCAGTAACCATTCTAGGTCAACAGCTACATGCAGAATTCAAGGCTGGCTTAGGACACATGAGATCCTGTATTGGGGGCAAAACTCAAAGCAATTACAGCATATGGGTGAACATGGGCAAACATGCTTCCCTAAATGTGACCTCAAGGAGGACACAGGGGAGCAGTGACTGTCTTATGGACCGACTTCCCTGAACCCTATTGTTTGCACTCTGCATGAATGAGGATGCAGAGTGTGTATGTGGCAAGGGCAGGCAAGTCTACTCTTTGGGTGTACCTACTGACTTTAAATCTGATTCTTTTTTCAGGACATGATTTGGTAGAACCACTTTCCAAGATATGCGCTGGCTGCCCCAAGGACATACCTGTAGACAGTCCGCAGCTGAAGGAGCCGCTTGGTCATTCCATTGCACAGCTAAATGCAGAGAATAACCATACTTTCTATTTCAAGATTGAAAGCGTGACAAAAGCAACATCACAGGTCTGTAAATAGAAAAACAGAAGGTGGTGGCCTGTGTGTAGATGGATTGTTGATATGACCCTTGATCTTGGCTCTGGTTGGGGAAAAAGGACTCAGTAACAGGATTTGGTGGTTTAAATCCGAAGTCCCAACTCTGCTGTGTGCTTGAGTGTCTTGGACAATGGCTCTATTTCCATGGGCAGTGGTGGTCCATGATTTTAATCCCAGCATTTGCAAAACAGAGGCAGGTGGGACTCTGAGTTTAAGGCCAGCCTAGTCTACAAAGTGAGTTCCAGGATAGCCAGGTCTACACTGAAAAACCCTGTCTCAATAACGAAGACAGGGAAAAAGGGGCAGGGGAAGGGAGTTCTACCTGACAATGTATGAGGCAAAGCTTGAGTTAGTTAATGTATAACAAATCACTTCCATATTCCAAAATGGTGAACAAATACTAGAAACCACTGTGTAATTAGCAACATTCAAGCAACGAGAAGCACAGTTTTCATTCTCTGACATCTCAGCC
The DNA here is from genome assembly GCF_900095145.1 of Mus pahari. NCBI lineage: Eukaryota > Metazoa > Chordata > Mammalia > Rodentia > Muridae > Mus > Mus pahari. The sequence continues at coordinate 18,396,096 of NC_034601.1, forward strand.
TCACGTCTCATAGGAGCATCTTGTGTTGTGTTTTGTGGTGCACACCTGTAATCCAAACTCTCCGAAGTTGAGACAGGAGGATTGCCACAAGGTCTAGGTCAGCTTGGGCTATACATAGTAAAATGCAACATCCTCTCTTTATACAAACACAGAGAAAGAGAGGAGAGAGAGAGAGAGAGAGAGAGAGAGAGAGAGAGAGAGAGAGAGAGAGAGAGAGAGAGAGAGAGAGAGAGAGAGAGAGAGAGAGTTGCCATGTTCTTTCTCCCTCTCCCTCTGCCCGAGATGCCCTCATTTCTTATAACTATATCTCTAGAGACTCAGCTCTCCTTTTACCCTGTCAATAATGGCTATTTCCTTTCACCTGGGGTCAGAGTATCAGCTTTATCATCACCTCTATCCAGGGTGAATCTTTGTAGCTATTAAAATATCATCCTTTGTGGCACCATCTCTAAAATGAGTAGCAGTATTAGAAAAGCCAAAACCTCCAACATCTCCTGTACTTATGATCAGAGTGTTTAACAACAGATTCCTACTAGAAACTGGCTTCCCAGGGAATAGGATAAAAAAAAAAAAAAAGAAGTTATCAAGATAAAGACAAGCCGCTGGGGAAGCCAATACAATCTTTCAGATCTAGTAAGACAGTATTCACCTAAAACTTCACACTTTTGGCTTGGTAATTGAATCTCTAGGGATCTAACAAGAGCCTCCATATGCGACTATAGTCATTGCCATTTCAATTTGAAGAGCAAAAGATAAGGTAAACTGTCCAACTGATGAGCAGGGCCAGGGATGGCTCAGATGATAACGGCATTTAACACTGGCCTGAGGGCCTGAATCCCATCCTTGGACAGGAGAAAACCCATTCTACAAAGTTGTCCTCTGACTTCCACATGCATGCCATGGCATGTACTCTTCCCCCCACACACACAAGTGCCTACTACTACTAATACCTAGATACACAATATGGGACTGAGTAAATGAAGCCAAACAGACCCTTACTGTTGAGTGTTAGGCAAAAACGTAAAGGCATCTTTGTAAAGAGTGTTTGATGGGGGACAATCTCCTGCTTTAGTAACTGCCTGNTNGTNTGTTTCCTATGTGCTGGTTGACAGTTTTATTCCCTTGGTATTTAATTTCTGTATATNTTTATTAATTCTGNATATCANNTGCTGTCTGAAGTGTAGCTGGTAAAGATTTTCTCTGATCATGTGGGCTATGGGCACTGCTGGTTGTTTCCTCTGCTGTGTAGAGACTTTGTATTTTCATGCAACCCCATCTGTTGATACCTGGGGCTGGCTCCTGCCTGTGCTGTTGGTCTTCCTGTCTGTTTTTGCACCAGTCGCAGGCTGCCTCTGTCACTATGGCTCTATAATGTAATTTGAGGTCAAGCACTATAATACCTTCAGCATTGTCTTACTCCTTAGGACTGCTTTGGCCATTTGGTATTTTGTGGTTTCATATAAATTCATGTATTTTTTTCTAAGCCTACGACATATGACATGGGAATTTTTATAGGTATTGTATTAATTCTGTATATTAATTGTGGTAGTACAAACATTTTCACACTATTAATTTTGCCTATCCAGGACCATGGGCTATATTTCCATTGTCTAGTGTCTTCTGTAATTTCCTTTGCCAATATCTAGAATTTTTTATTGTAGAGAATTTTATTGTAATAGTCTTTGAATCGTTTGGTTAGATATATTCCTAACTACTTTTAAATTTTTTTTTGAGAAAGTATCTCATTATACAATCCAGACTGACTTGAAATTCACTCTCTAGACCAGGCTGCCCATGAACTCACAAAGATCTACCTTCCTCTGCCTCCCCAGTGCTGGGATTACAGGCATGTTCCATCAACAACTGGCTTTTTAAATATTTAAGAGGTTACTTAATCTTAAAAATATTAAAAAAGTAATAGATAATCTAAATATTTTCCTAACTGGATAATGTAAACTACACTCAAATTTTCTAATTCAGTATTGGGCAGTGAAACAACAAAAAAACTATTTAAAGAAAATATTTTAAGTTTTCCCTCCCATACCTCAGATTGTACTAAAATTTAAGCCCTTGAGTTGCTTGGTAAGTGTGGTTTGTAGCTTATGAACATTTAAATTAGCATGTGACTATTAAAGTACAAACATTTAGCCTATATTTCTTTTCCTCAGTGAAGTAAGCCGACCCAACTAATACCCAGAATTCTTAGCTATACGTACAAACAAAACGTTGAATCAGATATGTGCACCTTGTAGAGAATTTTATACTTGTACTCACACTACAAGGACAGCGTAACTTTCTAAGATGGTCAGTTAATATTTAAAATTTCAAGACTCCAACATTGAACTCACTGAAGTAAAAAGGTGTAATTTGTTATAGAAATCCTAATTAAATATTTGTCTTGTACTATTAACTTTACAGGTGGTAGCAGGTACTAATTATGATATTGAGTTCATAGCCAGAGAAACCAAATGTTCCAAGGAAAGTAACACAGAGCTGAGAGAAGATTGTGAGATCAAGCACCTTGGTGTGAGTAGCACTGTCCCTGTGGGATGCTGTAAGGGTCACTTGCTCATGTGCCTCATGACTAATGCTGATTTATTTTCTCTTGTCTTCTGTTTTCATGATTAGCAAAGTCTCTACTGCAATGCTAACGTGTACATGAGACCTTGGGAGAACAAAGTCTTCCCGACCGTGAAATGCCAAGCATTAGAAATGGTAGGATTGAAGTACTGTCAGCTTGGGGTCAGTTCTGCCTATTCCAAAAAGCAATATTGAAGATGAATCATTACTGAAATAAACTGGGGGAGGGGCTACTGTTTTAAACCCATAAGAAGTTGTACATTTCTATGCTGATCTTGCGTTTTATGACTGGAAAGGAAAACAGGTAACATCTCTATCACTTAGCTCATTGTCAGCATTCCCTGGTAGTTCTGTGTCTGGTAGTGAGGGGAAGACCAGGGCACTACCACTAGCCACACAACTTCAAGACACACCTGAGGCCTTAGCACTCCTGTGTGCAGTGCTCTGCTCTGTGCATTGAAGGACTTTGTGAGAAACATGAATTCACTCCCCTTTCACAGTTAATGAATACCAAACTGCACTTTAAAACGGTTGTCAAGGGGTTCCACACACGATTCAAATCTGAGAGGCAATGCTCTGCATCATCTTTTTAGGAATTAATGTGCCTAGGGCTTCGTCACTTGCCAGTGATGGGACACTAAGATTTGAAGTGCTCTGAGGCTCCAGAGTGAATCACTTCACTAAGTCCCTCATCCCAGGCTCTGCACAACAAGCTCCTTGCACATTCTCACCAGTATCGAGGGCCCTGGGGGCAGGTGCTGTGGTTTTATTTTGCAGCAAAGTGGGCTTAGTGTATAGTGTTGAGAGCAGGTCAACTCTGAGCCCACCCTTTCCATCATGATCCCGACTACTAGAAGACATTTAACTCTGAAGCCTGAGTTCTTTCATCTCTGAACTCTGGCCTTCTCAACTGTGGCCTTCCCACCTTGGTAAAAGGGGAGGTGGAGCATATGCAAAAAGCCACACCTCTGTGCAGACTGCCACCTCTCCTTTCTGGTTCAGGTTCTTGTCATTTGTTACTATCTCTGACACATTGTAAAAGGCCTTCCTGTCACACTTGTGAGCAGGCCCTGTGGTGGCACAGCCTGACCAATTTTAGCCATAAAGACCTTTAAGGATAATAACAGCAATGGTTGGAACAGAAATGATATCGGTTATCAAAATGAGTACCCGAGAGATTATGTGCTCAAACCACTCACTTTTCTAAATGAAGAAAAACTCTTAGCCTTAGCGTATTAGTAAGAAAAATAATCAGGGCAGGGCTGAAGCTATAACTCAGTGCTGGAGTACCTGCCCAACATGTTCAACATTCTTAGTTCAATCCCTAGGACCACAAACATAGCCTACAAATTTCAAGAAAAATCAAAAGAGAAGACATATTGTTAATTTTTCTAGAAAAGAAATACGATATTTAATATCCGGTAAAGACTCACCCCATTGTGATGCAGAATGGCATCACAGGTGCTTAGCCTTTTCTTCCTTCATCAACAGCCTGGTACTAACATAAGGCATTCATCTTACTATTTCCTCTGTAGACTGGAATGATGAGGAGGCCTCCAGGTTTTTCTCCTTTCCGGACAGTCAGAATACAAGAAACAAAAGAAGGAACAACTGTAAGTCTACCCTACATTGCCAGGGAGCAAGAAGAGAGGGATCCAGAAACTGAACAAGGATCCACACATGGGCATGGCTGGTTGCACGAAAAGCAAATCAAGGCTAAGAACCACCGTGGTCATAAGCATGGGCATGACCATGGCCATTGGCCCCCAAAGAAGCATGGCCTTGGCCATGGACACCAGAAACCACATGGCCTTGGTCATGGACATCAACTTAAAATTGAGTATCTTAGACACCAAAGGGAAGATGGCAATGATCATAAACACATAGTGGGTCACGGTCATGGTCATGAACATGGTCATGGTCATGGTCATGGCAAGCAAACAAAGAAAGACAAAAACAATGTAAAGCAGACTGCCCAGAGAACAGAGCCTTTGGCAAGCTCTTCTGAAGACAGTACTACATCTGCACAGACACAGGGGAGGACAGAAGGGCCCACCTTGAACCCTCCCCGAGCCCAGCCAACTGTTACCTCTTCTGGTTTTCAGGACTCAGATTTCATTGAAGGTGTGGCAGCTACCATACCACCATACGACACTGAGGTCCATGATGATTTGATCCCTGATATCCAAGTACAGCCAGATAGCCTTTCATTTAAGCTGATATCTGATTTTCCAGAAGCAACTTCCCACAAATGTCCTGGGCGCCCATGGAAGCCAGTTAGTTGGAAGGATCCAAACATAGAAATAACAGAATTGTCTGATTTTGATCTCCTTGATGCTCTTTCTTAACTTACACAGCCTAGGTAGCTTTACAAATGCTTTCCCAGTCTCTCT
>NC_034601.1:18401674-18408590 GCF_900095145.1 Mus pahari
CCGCCTGCCTCTGCCTCCCGAGTGCTGGGATTAAAGGCCTGCGCCACCAGGCCCGGCTAAGCAGGTGAATTATATCAAGAGACTCTCACTTCGTAGCTTGTCCTTGGAATTCCTTTCTGGGTGAGGGTGTTNCTCACCAGTCTACCCACTAGCTAGTCTCTGCCAGAAGGCCTTCAAGCAGGAGCTTTCTGGTAGTGTTGCTGAACTTAGATTAAGCAATCATAGTTCTCAGAAATTCTGAGTCCAGCACTAAGGACAGAAAGTAGAAGAGAGATTATTAAAGCAGGTTTGCTACGGCAACCTTGTGACAAAGGCAGGTCATGGGATGTGATGGAAACTTCATTCCTTCCATTTAGGAGTGAGTTCCTTGGCCTTAAAATTGAATCCTCTTTTTGCTGTGACACTGAAGACCATTAACTTTGGCAAAATAGAAAGAGATTATTACCCATTGCCTTAGAATGCNAGGAAGGTGTATAGTTTCCCACCCATGCCGTGCTTTTGCCTGGAAAAAAAAGATAAGATTTTTTGAACCCACTGATAAGTCCTACAGGGTCCACCATACAGCTCCATACCCATGGTCACTCAGAGACTCTAGGTAAAGTCCCTGGTCACTAAACAAAGACCTGAACCCCAGAAGTGAACCTGNAGGGAGGCGGGGCCCCTGACAGGTGTGGGAGGAGAACAGAGTGGGCATAAGAACAGTCAGAATATATGTGGTCAAGGGTCTCACTTACNGCAGAGTCACCACAAACTCAGTCTAGAGAAAGCCAAGTGCACTGAAGTGATGTGCAGGAACAAGAAATGAGGATGTGGCTCCCCACAGCTACCCCAGTCTGTGGGTGTGTGTTGGGCTGCTGTGGGAAAAATGCATTTGAGCTGAGTGTTTCTATCACTTCAGTCACTGTCTACACTTTAACACGAAGATCCAATGACCCTGGGAAACATTCTCACCCTGAAACCGGCTGCACTGTGTCGAAAAAGTTGGGCAGAAGCAGGAGATTAACAGCGGTTTACTATATTACAGAGGCTCCTAAACTTGTGCGAGTACAAGGGCAGACTCTCAAAGGCAGAGGCAGGGGCAGCGCCTGAGCATCAGGTAGAATCTTCACAAGTGAAGCAGCAGCCCCAGCAATGACCCGGAGGGAAGGACCAGAAGAATCCTGAGATGCGTGGAGCACAGAAGCATGGTCTTCATCACCCTGATCCTGGGAGAAAATAAAATTCAGACTTGATGAGTGTATGGTGGTCTCCTTTCAGCCATCCCTGACTCAGGCGAAGCGAAGCTGTCTCTAAAGCTTGAGTTTGGCCACAGAAGCTTACAGTCCCTCTCTGGAACATTCTAAGTTAGACAGGCATCCTTAGATGGAACGTCCTTGCCACAGTGGCACGGGTGCCACAGGGAGGCTTAGAGGGTCTCACTTCTGAGGGCACTCGCTCTTTTTGCTCCCCCTCTCCTGCCCACCAAGCCAATGCTAGGAATAGTTAGACTTGCTTACCAGTGTTTCTAAATCTGTGTCATTACCCAACTAGAGAATAATCTATGCCGATATGATGTCTACCAACATCTTATTATCAGAAAGTGCCCAGTGACCAGGGTGGCATATACTTGTTATCCAAACCCCGGCGAGACTGAGACAGGAGGATTTCTGAGAGTTTGAGGTTAGCCTGAGTTGTAATGTGGGTTGAAGAGTCTGAGCACAGCCTGGGATACATAAAGAAAGGCTGTCTTTTAAAATAAGCCAGTTGTTGGGAACCAAAAAAGGGGGGGCAGGGGAAGGCCCTGGGGAAGAGGGGAAGGGAAAGAGGGCCAAACATCGGGCCAGAGCTCCTGTGCTCTGGGCAGGTGGACGCAGGCGTTGGGGGGCTACTAGGACGCTTTCCAATTGGCCCCGGGTGGGTATGCAAGCCCCTGACCCAGGAAGCGAAGGGGCAGCCCCCAGCCTGGGGGCCCCAGGGCCACACTGTCTCCCCAGGGTTATAGGAGAAAGGGAGAGACAGGGGGGGAGAGGGAGAGAGGGAGAGGGAGAGGGAGAGGAAAGGCTAGAGAGAAAGAGAATAAGAGGAGAGAAGAGAGGACAAAGAGAAAGGAAAGAGAAGAGAAAGTAGAGGGCAAAGGAGTGAGAGAGTAAAAGTAAGAGAGAGAGGTAGGGGGCTGGTGAGATGGCTCAGCGGTTAAGAGCACCGACTGCTCTTCTGTAGGTCCTGAGTTCAAATCCCAGCAACCACATGGTAGCTCAAAACCATCCATAAAAAAAATCTGATGCCCTCTTCTGGAATGTCTGAAGACAGCTACAGTGTAAACACATATAATAAATAAATAAATAAATCTTTAAAAAAAAAAAAAAAAGAGAGAGAGAGGTAGGGACTGAACAGCCCTTTTTATGGTCTTTACTGTTGCTAGGTAACTGGGGAAGAGTTTAGCCTGAAGGTCAGAAGCTTGGGCCATTGCTTACATGACTACTGACCATGCTTCTCTTGTGGGAGCTGTGAGTGGTGGTAACTTAGGCAGGGGCCAGAGTTCCAGGAGCATGAGGGAACTCCTACCATGTCATGAAGGTGAATGATGACCATCGGGGTTCAGACCTCAGCTCCACTGGAGACCAGCCTGCAATTCCCCAAGTGGTTCCGGCCCTTAATCCCAGCCCTTGGGAGATTGGGACAAGTAGATCTTTGAGTTTGAAGCTAGCCTGACCTCAAGAGAAAGTTCTAGGACAGCCAGGGCTACACAGAGAACCCTGACTTTGAAATGAATGGGTGGGAGTAGGCTCGTGAGCAGGTGCTTGTGTGCACACACAGACACCTGTGTATACACATAAATACATACCTGCATGAACACACACCTCTGCATATACACACATACCCCTGCATACACACACACCTGCACACATTTACACACACACACACACACACACACACACACATGCATGCACACACACATACACCTGTGTACACATGCCTACCTTCTGAGAACCTAAGTTAAGCCACCACTCTCTCCACAAAAAGAGTTCCCCCACTTTCCTCCAGCACTCAGACCCCACATTCCAGGACCCTCCTGGAACACCTGCTCCCTCCATAGAGCCCTCACTCCAATTCTCTCTGGTTCTCTAACCCTAACCCAACACCTAAAAGTAGAGAGAGAGAGACATCATAACACATGCTTTTAATTCAGCACTTGGTGGGGGAGGGTGGTTATGAGTATGAAGCCATGCTGCTGGTCTACAAAGCAAGTTCTGGGCCAGCCAGGTGTGCATGGTGAAACCCTCTCTTGGGGGAAAGAAAAAAAAACTGCTTTGGAACAAATACATCTCAACCCAATACAGGGGAGGATCGTGCTAAACAGAGGGAAAACTTAAAACAGTTTCATTAAAAATCATGAACAAGACAAGGCTGACAATTGATTCTCTTTATTAGTACTTAGTATGGGGCAATAAGAAAAGGGACATTGCTGATGGCTAACTGAGGAAGGCAGTGAGGTGTGGGGGTGGGGAATGACTTTTGGCTATTTAACTCTCTTACTGGAGTTGAAAACTGATGGCTTCTGATAGCAGCTGAGGATTAAGAAAAGAAACAGTTATTTAGGTTCTATACTCTTTGACTCAGGAACCTCTTGCTGGCCAGGCAAGTTTGTATCTTACTCTTTGTGAGCCAGAGGAAAAGGAAAAGGAAAAGGAAAAGGAAAAGGAAAAGGAAAAGGAAAAGGAAAAGGAAAAGGAAAAGGAAAAGGAAAAGGAAGGAAGCAGGCACACACACAGAAATATGCACACTGGATGAAACAGAAAAGGGCTACATGGTCACTTTATTTTCATTCTTAGATTTTATACTTTCTCAGACAAAAATCACAGCATACAATTTTTCCCATTAATTTCTTTAGTTATTCACTTTACATTCCAATTCAGCTGCTCCTCTGCTCCTAGTGCCTCTCATATAAATTCTTCCCTCATTCCTCCCTCCCTTCCCCTTCTCTGCTGAGAAGGGTGATCCACCCTGCCTGGGTATACACACACATGCACACACATATCAAGTCACTCCAGCACTAGGCGCATCCTCTTGCACTGAGGCCAGAAAAGGCAGCCCAGTTAGAGGAATGTGGTCCATAGGCAGGAAACAGGTTCAAAAACAGCCTCTGCTCTAGTTATTGGGGCACCCACATGAAGACCAAGCTGTATATCTGCCACGTATGTGGGTACCTAGGTTCAGCCCATGGTCCCTCCCAGGTTGGTGGTTCAGTCTCTAGAAGCCCCCAAGAGTCCAAGTTAGTTGACTCTGTTGTTCTTCCTGTGGAGTCTTGCCCTTGCGATAGGTCTTAATTTGTGGCAGTCATTGGTTGACCATTCCCTCAGCCTCTGATCTGTGTTGGTCCCTGCACATCTTTTTTTTATTATTATTTATTTATTTATTATATGTAAGTATACTGTAGCTGTCTTCAGACACTCCAGAAGAGGGCATCAGGTTCCATTATGGATGGTTGTGAGCCACCATGTGGTTGCTGGGATTTGAACTCAAGACCTTCGGAAGAGCAGTCGGCGCTCTTAACCACTGAGCCATCTCACCAGCCCAGTCCCTGCACATCTTGAAGGCAGGACACATCTGAGTGAGGTAACCCAGAATCAAAAGGGCATGCATGGTATGTGCTCACTTATAAATGTATTCATTTTCATGATCCGCTTTCTATTGAATACTAAAGCAAGAGGGACACTCTTCCCCTAACGCTCCACTGTAGGGATCTGCTTGGCTTCTTTTTTTTTTTTAATTTTTTAAAAAGATTTATTTATTGTTATATGTAAGTACACTGTAGCTGTCTTCAGACACACCAGAAGAGGGCATCAGATCTCATTACGGATGGCTGTGAGCCACCATATGGTTGCTGGGATTTGAACTCAGGACCATTCGGAAGAGCAGTCAGTGCTCTTAACCATTGAGCCATCTCTCCAGCCCCCTGCTTGGCTCCTTTAAACTTCCCATATTGCTGATATCATTATTATTATTATTATTATTATTATTATTGTGCTTATATGTGTGTTTGGGGGTGTGTGCGCCATGCATGCATGTGGAAGTCAGAGGACAACATTGTGGAATTGGTTCTTTCTTGTCTTTATGTGAGTTCCAGGGACAGGATAAAGGCCTTTATTATCTGAGCTATCACTGGCCCTGCTGATCAGTGATACATTTTACCATGTCTTCTGCTCTTATAACCAAAAGGACAAAGACTATGGTTGCATATAAATTCTCTTGTGGGCTGGAGAGATGGCTCAGCGGTTAAGAGCACTGACTGCTCTTCCAGAGGTCCTGAGTTCAAATCCCAGCAACCATATGGTGGCTCACAACCCTCTGTAATGGGATCCTGTGCCCTCTTCTGGTGTGTCTGAAGACCAGACTATAGTATACTTACAAATAATAAATAAATAAATTAATAAATAAATATTTAAAAAAAATTCTTCCCTCATACAATATGTCCCGACCAAAGTTGCCCCTCCCTCCGCTCCTCCCGGGCTCCGCCCCCTACTTCCCTTCTTCCCCAGATCCTTCTCATTTTCCCTTCAGAAAAGAGCTGGACTCCGAGGGATAGTAGCTGACCGTGGCATAACAAGATGCAATAAATCTAGGCACAAACCCTCACATCGGGCTGGGGTGAGGAAACCCAGTAGAAGGAAAAGGGTCCCAAGAGCATCCAAAAGAGTGAGAGAACCCTCCACACCCACTGTTGGGAGTACCACAAAACACGAAGCTAACCGCCACGGCATATACGCCCAGGACCTAGGGCAGACCCATGGAGGCTCTGCGATTGCGGCTTCAGTCTCTGTGAGCCCGTAAGAGCCCTGCTTAGCTGCCATGTTCTCATGGTGTCCTCAACCTCTCTGGCTTCTATCATTCTTTCTCCCTGTCTTCCATGAGATTTCTCCAAGCTCCAAGGGAAGGGACCAAATGAATATCTCCAATTTGGACTCTCTCTCCACCTAAAATTTGGGTGTGCTTCTCTGTATCGGCTCCCATCAGCTGCCAGAAGAGATGGAGATGACTGGGCCAGGGACCCATTTATGAGTATAACAGAATATCATTAGGAATCTTTTGGCGGGGGAGGGGTTAGAGATAGGGTTTCTCTCATCAACTGCAGAAAGGATGGTTACAGAGCTGCTGATGGGGAGGGAAGTGCAGGAGACTTTCTGCCATGCTGCTGTGTTCCTCAAAAGCAGGAGTGAGAGGGTGTGTATGTGCATGCACTCTGTGTGTGTGTGTGTGTGTGTGTGTGTGTGTGAGAGAGAGAGAGAGAGAGAGAGAGAGAGAGAGAGAGAGAGAGAGAGAGAATGTGCATGTATTCTGTGTATGTGTGCCTGTGGTGGGGAGGGAGAAAGAGGGTGTGTGTGTGTGTGTGATAGAACCCAAAGCCTTACACAGAAGCAGTCTATACGTGAAATAGACCCTCAGCTCCAACATTTTATTATTTATGTTTTTATCGTGGGTGTGGTTGCTTTGTTGCTGTTGTTGGAGGTACTGTTATTAACTTGATTTATTTATTTTGGTTTTTTGAGACAGGTTTCCTTTTGTTTTAATATCTATCTATCTATCTATCTATCTATCTATCTATCTATCTATCTATCTATTTGTGTTTTATTTTGAGACAGGGTTTCTCTGTGTAGCCCTGGCTCTCTTGGTACTCACTCTGTAGACCTGACTGATCTTGAACTCAGAGACCTGCCTGCCTCTGCCTCCTGAGTGCTGGGATTAAAGACCTGTTCACCACCACACAGCAAGGATTTGTAATTTTTCTGTTTTTGGATTTGTGATTTTTGTTTTTGTTTTTGTTTTGTTTTGTTTTGTTTTTGAGACAGGGTTTCTCTGTGTAGTCCTGGCTGTCCTGGAACTCACTCTGTAGACCAGGCTGGCCTCGAACTCAGAAATCCACCTGCCTCTGCCTCCC
>NC_034601.1:18412799-18414011 GCF_900095145.1 Mus pahari
CTGGCTGTCCTGGAACTCACTTTGCAGACCAGGCTGGCCTCGAATTCAGAAATCCGCCTGCCTCTGCCCTCTGAGTGCTGGGACTAAAGGTGTGCGCCACCACGCCCGGCTCAACCTTGCTTTCTTGAGTTACACCTGAAGTGGCTTTCATGAGAGTTCTGTCAGGCTATTGCTGGCAGACAACAATCCAGAAACTTGTCAAGAAACTGAAGAATGAACCAGTTCCCACATCTAGGAGAAAAACTAAATGTAAGACACCTGACGATTTCAAATGAACCAAATTCAAAATTAACTCCCAGAGCCAAACTCATCAGCCCCTCAAGAAGCACTTGCATACACTAGCTGCCCTCCACCCAAGCCACACGTAGCTCCTCCTCTCCGGGGGACAACACCCTTACCGTTCTGGGCCTCGGCTATTCCAATCTCTGCTCATGGCTCCTTTCCAACTTCATTTTTCTTTCTTTTTAGGATGTTAGCTGCTTCTCCCAATTGCGATCTGCACAGTATTCCAATGTCTTCTCTTTGCTCATTTGCCTTTCTAGTTCTCCGGTATCTAAGTAATGGAGTTTTGCAGTATACATAAGCACAGTCAGTGAGGTGTGGCCATCAGTAACTAGACTCTGACTGGCAGAGTACAACTGGGCCTCTGTGCCCGTGGGCTCTGTATCTAAGGAGCTGACCAACTGTAAATGCAAACCATTTTTAATTGCATTTTGAGGCTAAGGAGGTGGTGATTAGCAACAGCACTTGCCATGAAAACCTGACAGCCTCAGTTCAGATCGCCAAAACCCATGTAAAGCTGGATGCACCCGACGGGGAGGTTGAAGGTGGAAACATAGAAACTTCCAGAACGGGGACTAGAGCATGCAGAACAGAGATAAATAAGAAAGACCCTGCATCAAATAAAATGGAAAATGGGGACTGACAGCCAAGCTTGGCCTCTGACCTCTACATACATGGCATGTTCATACTTTCATTCTCTCTCTCTCTCTCTCTCTCTCTCTCTCTCTCTCTCTCTCTCACACACACACACACACACACACACAAACACACACGTACACACGTACACACGTACACTCACATGTACAAAACAAATAAATAGGGGCTGGAGAGATGACTCAGTGGGTAAGAGCACCCGACTGCTCTTCCGAAGGTCCGGAGTTCAAATCCCAGCAACCACATGGTGGCTCACAACCATCCGTAACAAGATCT
>NC_034601.1:18414115-18421986 GCF_900095145.1 Mus pahari
AAAAAAAAAAAACTTCTGATTTGTTATTTGGGAACTGGGGCACGGGTGGAAAAGCCTGGGGTTACACACCATCTAATACTGAGCAACTGCTAGTCTTGTTCCTGGTGGGGTGTCAGGTGCTTGTCCAAATGTCATCTTCCCAGTGCCCCAAACTTCTAGCCCTATTTTCCGATGGAGAAGCTGAGATGGATGGACTCCCTTGGCTACATACTGTTGGTGGATTCCACAAGATCCCTGCTTTCTACTCCCACCCCCACTGCTGGGGAGGCAGATGAGCGGAGCAAATGTGCACAAAAGACCCCAACAACTGGATGGCTGCAGAGATGGCTCAGTGGCTAAGCGAGGGCTCTGTGCATGCAGAGGACTCAAGTTCAGTTCCCAGAGCCCACAAGAGAGGCATCCAACTGTCTCTAAGTCCAGTTTCTGCACTTGCATATACACACACTCAGAAATAAAATAGACTCAAACACCTCGATCCTAAACTGGAGGAGGAAGAGGAAGAAAGGGTTGGAAATGATGAGGAGATAGCCATTTTGGGCAAGGACAAGCCATCTTCAGAGAATAGTGAGGAGAAGCTAGTCAGTAAGTAAGTCTGACAAGCTTCCGGTAAAGATCGTGCAGAGGAATGACCCATTTGTGGTGGACTGCTCAGATTAGCTTGGGCGAACGCAGGAGTTTGACAGTGGCTTGCTACATTGGTGGATTGGTGGTGGGAAATACCACTGAGCATCCAGACCCACTTTGAAAGCAAGATAGAGCTGTTGCCTTCCCGTCCTTATGTGCCCTGCCCAACGCCCCTTCACAAACACCTCACAACAGTAGAGGGCACACCAGGGACAACGGAGCAGGAGGGCCCCCTGCCTGATGGCCTTCCAGAAAAAAAGGAACACAGCCACTATGGGTGACATGGTGTCCACTCGGTCTAGCACATTGACTGACGAGGGGACAAAGAGTGCAGAGGCCACCAAGGAAAGCAATTGGTTTCCATTTGGCATTAGCCCAGCACAGAGCCACCGGAACATCACAATTTTAAAGGATAAACTCCATAGTAAGGATGAGACCCCACTGTGTACCCTTCTGGAGTGGCAGGATTCCCTTGCTAAGTGCTGTGTCTGTGTCTCCAATACCATACGGATCCTATAGTTTGTGCCAGGCAATGACTTTGAGATGTCCAAACACCCAGGGCTGCTGCTTATCCTGGGCAAGTTGATCCTGCAGCACCATAAGCACCCAGAGCGGAAGCAGGCACCACTAACTTATGAGAAGGAGGAGGAACAGGACCAAGGGGTGAGCTGTGACAAAGTGGAGTGGTGGTGGGACTGCTTGGAGATGCTCTGGGAAAACACGCTGGTCGCCCTCGCCAACATCTCGGGGCAGTTGGACCTATCCATCCCCGTACCATGAGAGCATCTGCCTGCCTGTCCTGGACGGACTCCTGCACTGGGCAGTTTGCCCTTCAGCTGAAGCCCAGGACCCCTTCTCAACCCTAGGCCCCAAATGCCCTCCTCTCTCCCCAGAGATTGGTCTTGGAAACCCTCAGCAAACTCAGCATCCAGGACAACAATGTGGACACGCCCCCTTTTAGCCGCCTGGAGAAGTTGTATAGTACCATGGTGCACTTCCTCAGAGACCAAAAGAACCTAAGGTGCCGGGAGATGGCCGTGGTACTGCTGGCAAATCTGGCCAGGGGGACAGCCTGGCAGCGCGGGGCCATTGCAGTGCAGAAGGGCAGCATCGGTGACCTCCTGGGTTTCCTGAAGGACAGCCTTGCTGCCACACAGTTCCAGCAGAGCCAGGCAAGCCACCTGCATATGCAGAATCCACCCTTTGAACCAACTAGTGTGGACATGATGCGGTGAGCAGCCGGAGCACTGCTTGCCCTGGCCAAGGTAGACGAGAAACGTTGAGTTCACTCTGTTTGAGTCACAGCTGTTGGACATCTCCGTGTCACCATTGATGAACTCACTGGTTTCACAAGTCATTTGTGATGTACTGTTTTTGATTGACCAGTCATGACAGGCGTGGGACACCTCCCCTTGTGTGTGTGAGTGTGTGGAGAACTTAGAAACTGACTGTTGCCCTTTATTTATGCAAAACCACCTCAGAATCCAGTTTGCCCTGTGCTGTCCAGCTTCTCCTTTGGGAAAGCCTCTCCTGGTCTCTTTCCTCCTCGCCCTCACTCCCTCACACCCTTCTGTTCACCATCCTCACCTGCTTCCCTCAGGACCCCACCCTATTTGAAAAGACAAAGCTCTCCCTACATAGAAGACAGGATGCCACATTTCATAGCTGTTTTTAATGATTAAAAAAAAAAAAGGAAAAAAATACAAAAAAACCCTGAACCCTGAAGGACAAAGGTGACTGCTGAGCTGTGTGGTTTGTGGCTGTCCATTCACAATCTCTCAGGAGCCAAGAAGTTCGTAGTTGTGAGCAGGCCCTGTTCACTGGAGAGGCCTGTGCACTAGCGTGTAGATCCTTTCATGTACTGTACTGTACACCTGATACTGTAAACATACTGTAATAATAACATCTCGCATGGAAACGAGAGAAGACGCTGGGTCAGCAGCAAGCTGTAGTTTTTAAAAATGTTTTTAGCTAAATGTTGAGGAGAGGAAAAAAAGCTTTTTCCCCAAAGTATCATGCATGAACCTACAACAGCCTGACCTCTTTCTCTCGTCCTTGACTGTATGAACAACCCTGAGATCACCTCTTAGAACTGCTTTTAACCTTTAGCTGCAGCGACTGCCCTGCCACATGTGTGTATATATGACATTGTACATTGCACATACCCTTGAATCTCCACAGTTTGGTCCCCGTCCCAGCTACCCCTTTATAGTATGGCGAGTTAACAAGTTGGTGACCTGCACAAAGCAAGACACAGCTATTTAATCTCTTGCCCGATGTCACCCCTCTTGGTGCAATGCTCCACAGGTCTCTGTAAAAAGCTCTTGCTGGCTCAGCAGCCAATCAGCTCACAGGTTATTTTTTTTTTTCTGGGCTTTTGTTTTGTTTCCTTTCTAATCAAGGTGTGAAAAAGTTCTAGGTTCAGTTGAAGTTTCTGATGAAGAAACACAATTGAGATTTTTTTTTTTTTCAGTGACAAAATCTGCATATTTGCCGGGCATGGTGGCGCACGCCTTTAATCCCAGCACTCGGGAGGCAGAGGCAGACGGATTTCTGAGTTCGAACCCAGCCTGGTCTACAGAGTGTGTTCCAGGACAGCCAGGGCTATACAGAGAAACCCTGTCTCGAAAAAACAAAAACAAAAAACCAAACCAAACAAACAAACAATCTGCATATTTGTCTCTTTTTTTAAGACTTATTTATTTATTTATTATATGTAAGTATACTGTAGCTGTCTTCAGACACTCCAGAAGAGGGAGTCAGATCTTGTTACGGATGGTTATGAGCCACCATGTGGTTGCTGGGATTTGAACTCCGGACCTTCGGAAGAGCAGTCGGGTGCTCTTAACCACGGAGCCATCTCACCAGCCCCTCAATCTGCATATTTGTATTTCAACAATTTAGCTAAAATCTTGATGTAAATTCCTCCTTTTCTCCTTTTTTTTTTTTTTTTTGGCTTAGTGAATATCATTTATTCAGTATGAAATCTTTATACTATATGTTACACATGTTAAGAATAAACGTACATTAAATTTTAAAGATTAAAATAGACTCGTTAATGAAAAGTACTCCAGAAAGGGCATCCCAGGACTGAAGTCAGCTGAGTAAGGACCTCTAAAGCAGAGACCCAAGGGAGGCCTCTGTTCAGGGATGATCTAGGACTTGCGGAGCCCTGATGAGTTGGGTATGGCTGAAAAGAGAGGCATTCTGAGCAAGTGAATGACTGGAGGGTGGGCACTGAGCAGAAAGGGCCTGGGGTTGGGAACAGAGGCACAGTCACTTCACCAGCAGGCAAGAAGCTGTGGAAGATTCTCACTGCTGCCTAGAGGACCCACACACCATCCTGAGGTTAGGGCTTGCTCAGCACAGGTCGGGGTGCGGTGGAGGGCTGAGCAACATAGGGCACAGCACACAGTGCCTCCGGGAAATCCCCCCAGATGTGGGAGGCTGTGAGGGCAGCTGGACTGAGTCTGTAACACTGAGCAGCCTGGTTGGAGTCCTCATCCTGGAATGTAGTAAGGGTCAGAGCATCTGGCTCAGGCCTCACCTCTGTCCTCCAGCTGTGGCTACTGGAGACACCAGGAAGTTTCTCTTTAGGCCACTCAGGCCCTGGAGTTGCCTTACAGCAGCAGACACTGTGGATGGGGTGGGGGTGTGAGGGAGATGTGGCGGGGTGGATGAGAACCCCTGGATTACTCCCTGTGTGAATTGAATGGCTCATACCCCCAGGGTCAGCAGCTCAGGATCCCAAATGCTGCCAGGGACCACAGTGCCACCATGTACAACACTCCTCCATGAAAACGATGTTATTTTTCAAGAAAGGAAACTGACTCACCAGAGTACAACAGCCAATCAGTGAAATTCACCGTTCAGGGCCGAGCACAGTTGAGAGGCTTCTCAGAAGGTCAGAAGAGGGTTCTTATCCCTAAGGCGGGGACAACTGTATTTGTGACAGGCACCTCACAAAAGCTGGGGGAGGTGAGCAGCACTGCCGATGCTGTTAACGTAGTGAGAGCCGGAGCCATCCTCTGAGCATCGCTAGACACGGAGTGCGCCTGCTTCTACCATCTGGGGCAGAGTTACCTGCCAGTGTCTTCATCCTGGGAAGCACAGACATTCTCACAGACACGAAGGAAATGGCCTTAGACGGCAAAACATGGTCACAAGAATATAATCCTTAATATATTCATCTTGGTTACACCAATATTTTAAGTTTTTTTTGTTTGTTTGGTTGATTGTTGTTTGTTTGTTTTGTGGGTGTTTTGGGGTTTGGTTGGTTGATTGGTTGGTTTTGGTTTTTTCAAGACAGAATTTCTCTGGCCGTCTTGGAACTCACTGTATAAACCAGGCTGGCCTTGAACTCAGACACACACACTTGCTGGGTGCTGGGATAAAAGGCGTGTGCTACCACTGCCTTGAAAATTATTTTATTTTTAAGACTCACTGTTTGATGGTATTACACGCCTGTAATCCCAGCACTCAGGAGGCAGAGGCAGGTGGATCTCTGAATTTGAGGCCAGCCTGGGCTACAGAGTGTGCTTTGGGACAGCCAGGGCTACATAGAGAAGCCTTGTCTCATAATTCAAATAAATAAAAGACTAGTTGTGTCTCACCATCACCATGCCTGAACTATTTGTGGTTTTAAAGCATAATTTGCACCGGGCGTAGTGGCGCACGCTTTTAATCCCAGCACTCGGGAGGCAGAGACAGGCGGATTTCTGAGTTCGAGGCCAGCCTGGTCTACAGAGTGAGTTCNAGGACAGCCAGGACTATACAGAGAAACCCTGTCTCGAGAAAAAACAAACAAACAAACAAACAAAAAGCATAATTTGCACAACAATAAAACAAGATTTTTCTCTTTTAAAAATTCAAGTAAAGGGGCTGGTGAGATGGCTCAGTGGGTAAGAGCACCCGACTGCTTTTCCGAAGGTCCTGAGTTCAAATCCCAGCAACCACATGGTGGCTCACAACCATCCCTAACAAGATCTGACGCCCTCTTCTGGAGTGTCTGAAGTCAGCTACAGTGTACTTACATATAATAAATAAATAAATCTTTAAAAAAAAAAATTCAAGTAAAAAGAACTGCAGTTGATAAACAGTTTCTGATCTTTCTGATCTGTCCAGGTGATTTGAAACATTCTTTGTTAAAAGGGCTTTCATGCTTGAGTATGAGGGGAGCTGGGGGGGAGGCAGGGATGTGTGTGTGTGTGTGTGTGTGTGTGTGTGTGTGTGTGTGTGTGTGTGTTGAATATGGAAATTAGAGGGCAACTTGCAGGAGTCAGTTTTCTACTACCCTGTGGGACCTGGGCATTGAACTCAGGTTATTGGGCTTGGTGGCAAACACCTTTGCTTGCTGAGCTCTCTCACTGACCCTCAAATCCCATATTCTAACTATGAACAGAAGGAGTAACAATCAAATCATCTGTAAAAATAAATGAAGAGCTTTGACACCCCAGATCACTGGAGGAGACAGTCCTCCTGTCTGTTCCTACTCACTCCAAAGCTTTCAAAAGAGTGACTGTGTGCAAAGCGAGAGAGCTCGCAACAAATCCGCAGGTCTGTTTGACCACCTGGGACTAAAGAATGCAAACCGTCACTCTTACATCACAATTCAGAAGGCGCAGAGCATCCCTGTTCTGCGTCCTTTTGGCTCGGCTTTTGCTCATGTTTTAGTATTTCCCTTTGCATTATTGAAGGCGTTTGGTGTATTTTAGATACAAGTGCGGTTGGTTTGCATGTATTTCTTCCTGTGTAGCTTGTCCTTTTATCCTTATTTTAGCTGAATCTTGCAGAAGCAAGGTATTTCTAAAAGGCGACTGAGCTGCGGAAGCAGGCTGGGCGGCGGGTCCTCTTGCCGGGTCTGTGCCTCCTCCCGAGCCACAGTGTGGGGGTGGGGAAGCAGGGGCCCTGGAAGAAGCAGGAAGTGGACTCCGATGGTGGAGTAAGAACAGGAGAAAGGCACAGGAGAGAAGATACAACCAGAGGACACCAAGGACAAAATCTGAAGGGGAACCATCCCCCCCCAACTTCTACTCCCCCCCACCCCCCCCCCCTGCCCGCAACTCAGAAAGTGAGGCTTGCAGCTGCGGAGGCTTCTCAGGGGGACACACCTCTGCAACCCAGAGCACCAGAGGCATCAGCCTAGGGTACTTGCAGCGGGTGACCTGGTCACACAGACGTTCCCACCCCAAGATCTCTCAGTCCTGCTCAGGGGCTGTCTTTGTTGGGAGCTGGAGCAAGGATCCCTGCAGGGACCCTGGGGTTTCTCACTTTCCCATCTTGCTGTGAGCCATATGGGTAGCCTCTGATCCTAGCAATTCACAGCAGTTTGATGTGCCTCGGTTAAAGCCACAATCCTTTAGGTCATTTTAGCCTGGTTGTGCCACAACTTTGAAGCATGTGATGGAAGATACCTAACTTGCTTCTTGGGAGTCTTCTGGCCCCAGGCTCAGCCCCCAACCTGCTAGCCCCAACTCCTTGCCTTCGTCCAACTTCCATGCAGATGCAAACTGCAGAAAAGTCTGGGCTTATAGCGCTACTTCATCTGGCACAGCCCGCACCGTGAGACCATTGGCTCTTCCCAGGCTCGTCCCACTACCGCACATACTAGAGTTCTCTGTGTGCCTCACTTGTAGGCCAGTATACTCTTCCTACCTTCGGGCTGGAGCGTGCTGGGAAATAGGAGGAAAGGGAGAAACAAACAACTTGAACTTTGAGGGTCAATCCTAGTTAGTAGCGCACCAACCCCACCCCGAATATAGCTCAAGTAGGTTTTTGTTGTTGTTGTTGTTGTTTGTTTGTTTGTTTCGAGACAGGGTTTCTCTGTGTAGCCCTGGCTGTCCTGGAACTCACTCTGTAGACCAGGCTGGCCTCGAACTCAGAAATCCGACTGCCTCTGCCTCCCAAGTTCTGGGATTAAAGGCGTGCGCCACCACCTCAAGTAGGTTTTGAATTCTCAGTCCTACCTCAGTTTCCCAAGTGCTAGGATTACAAGAGAGAGGCTCACTCAGAGCTGCTTGTCAAGTGGAAACTTCGTTCTAATACATTGACTGAGGAATGAGAAAATAACTCAGAAAAACAAAACAAAAAACCAGAACAGCCGGGCATGGTGGCGCACGCCTTTAATCCCAGCACTCGGGAGGCAGAGGCAGGTGGATTTCTGAGTTCGAGGCCAGTCTGGTCTACAGAGTGAGTTCCAGGACAGCCAGGGCTATACAGAGAAACACTGTCTCGAAAAACCAAAAAAA
>NC_034601.1:18422066-18435065 GCF_900095145.1 Mus pahari
AAAAAAAAAAAAAACAAAAAAAAAAGAGTTTTCTTTGCTTGTTTTAATATGGTTCTCACCCGGGGTCACGTCTGTTTGAGAGCCTAAGTCTTCTCCTAATACTCATGCTTTGGGTTTTGCCTCAGGATTAGGGTAGAATATCCAACACTTTCTGAGATGACCGTAAACACATTTCTGCTATCTTATACTATATTTTTATAAAAAAACAAGCCATCAGAAATGATGTTATAAAATCAAATGCTGATTAACTGTGAAAATTCTGATATTTTGTGTCCTGAGATAGCAAAAATTCAGTCAAGACTTAATTCTCTGCAAAAATAATCAAGTCCATTCCATTTTGAATTTTATTTATTTATTCATTCATTTGTTTGTTTGAGACAGGGTTTCTCTGTGTAACCCTAGCTGTCCTAGAACTCACTCTGTAGACCAGGCTGGCTTTGAACTCAGAGATCCACCTGCCTCTGCCTCCTGAGTAGTGGGATTAAAGGCGTGGACCACCACCACCCCGCCCCCAGCTTTCCTCAACTATTTTGTTCTTCCTCTAAAAAATTTCCTGGTTTGTTGTTTCTGGGTGAGTGAATTTCAAACTCTATTTTTTGCTTTTTTTTTTTTTTTTTTTTTTTTAGAAGATAGAAACAAAACGATATCATTTCCACAAATTTAGCCATAATAAAGGTACCTGGAGTCAAATCCGAAGACCTAAGGTCGTCTCCAGAGTCCATTTAGTGAAATGAAAACACGGAGTCCTGTAAATTTTCCTCTGACCTTTACACGTGGGATATGGCCGCCCCATCTCAACCTCCCTCCCCAAATACATAAGTTTTCAATGTAAACCAATTGTTTTATCTATTTATTTAAACCATTTAAAATGTGCTTACTTGTGTGCACACGGGTGTGAGAGCAGAGTCAGAGGGTAGCTTTCAGGAGTCCTTGAAAGCTCCACCTCAGGGGAGACTTCCACCTTGTTGGGGCGGGGTCTCTTCTCATTTCCGCCTGGCTGTGTACTCCAGGGTAGCTGGCTGGAGGGGGACCAGTTCTGGCATTGCTCCTGTCTCAGGAAGTAGCTGCATCTCATTTCATCTAACTTTGTAAGTGGGTTCTGACAATCAGAACTCAGACCATTAGACTCGTGCCACTAGCTGAGCCAGCTCCCACCCCTCCCCCGCGCCCCGAGTCCCACTGTCTCATTGTTAACCAACACTAAGTTACAGACAGGTCAGTCTTTCCTACCGTCCTAGGACCTAAAATTCTAACATGTGACAAGTGCTCATTATCTCCTATCTGACTATACACTGGCAAAACAGTTGAAAACATAAAATTCAAAAGCTGGTTGGTTACTTTGATTTCAGGTGTGGGCAGTAAGAGAATGATGAATGAGCAACAAAATTTTTTTACTATTAAAAAAATGGGATGGGATTCATAGTTTAAACTTCTGAAATACATTTGACTTATGCACAGCTCACCTGAAATATCTTTGTTTTAAGAGTACATGAGCTATGGTGGTGAATACCTATAATCCCGGTACTTAAGAGGCTGAATCGGGATGATCACTACTAATTTAGGGTCATCCTGGGTTGCATAGGGAAATTAAAATTCAGGACTTCAGGCTTGGCAGCAAGTCCCTTAACCCACTGAGCCATCTTGTTGGCCCACAAATGCTTAGAAGTTATTGTGAAGAACATGAGAGTAAATGCTACCTTCTAAATGACTTTGGGAAGCATTGCTACACACACACACACACACACACACACACACAGTCTGTCCTCTAACTTGCTTAGCAACAAAGAAGTAGGCAGCAGTAGCCTACCCACTCTTACCCAGCGTGGGTAAGAGATTAAGCAGCAGGTGGTGGGCTGTGTCTTAGTCAGGGTTCTAGCTTCATGAAACACCAGGACTAAAAGCAAGTTGTGGAGAAAAGGGTTTATTTGGTTTATACTTCCACATCATTGGAGGAAGTCAGGACAGGACCTCAAACAGTTCCAACCTCAAACTCCAGAACCTCCAGGCAGGAGCTGAAGCAGAGGCCATGGAGGGGTGCTGCCAACTGGCTTGCTCCCCATGGCTTGCTCAGCCTGCTTTCTTATAGAACCCAGGACCACCAACCAGCCCAGGGATGGCCCCACCCACCTGGGCTGCCCCCCCCCCCCACTGATCACTAATTGAGAAAATGCTTTATAGATGGGTCTCATGGAGACATTTTCTCAACTGAGGCTCCTTCCTCTCTGATAACTTGAGCTTGAGTCAAGTTGACACACAAAACCAGCCAGTCTTGGCTGTGAACTTATTAAACAATAAACATTCTCAAGTAGTAAAATAGGTCTGAAAAAATACATAAACAAAATTTTGTGGACCAACTGATTATGAAACTGCCGTTTCATTTTTGTTATTTTAGTTTTATTTTATTTTGCTTTTGTGTATGGATATTCAACAGTGGCTGGCCTGTAACCTTTTATTTTAGACCAGGCTGGCTTCCAACTCAGAGTTCCACCTGCCTCTGTCTCCCAAGTGCTGGAATTAAAGGCTTGTGCCGTGCAAGGCTCTATTTAATTTTTGGTGTTTGTTTTGTTTTTAAACAATATGTATTTCAGGGGGCTCTAGCCCATGCTCTAGCCCAGGTGCACCTTGAACTTGTGATTCTCATGGCTCTGCCTCTTGAGTAGGTAAAATCACAGGCCTGTGGCTTGGTTAAGATTTTTTTTTTTTAATTATCATTTGTAGTTTAACTGGTCTCACACATTTCAAGATTATTAAGGAACATTTATATTTATTTATTTATTTATATTAATATTCATTCATTTATTTTTTGAGACACAGTTTCTCTGTGTAGCCCAGGCTGTTCTGGAATTTGCTCTGTAGGCCAGGTTGGCTTCAAACTCGGAGATCCCACTGCCTCTGCCTCTACCTCTGCCTTACAAGTGCTGGGGTTAAAGGCTTGCCCCACCACTGCCTGACCACTAAGAGTATTTTGATATTTATTTATTTATTTGTTTATTTATTTATTGACAGGGTTTCTCTGTGTAGCCCTGGCTGTCATGGAACTCGCTTTGTAGACCAGGCTGACCTTGAACTCAAAAATCCGCCTGCCTCTGCTGGGATTAAAGGTGTGTGCCACCACTGCCTGACACTAAGAGTATTTATAGCTAACTTTGATAAGGCTACTTTCAGATGATTGCTGAGTATCCTTAAACTGAATTGTCAACTCCATCTATATGACTTACAAAACGTTAAGAATCTATGCTTTGGGGCTGGTGAGATGGCTCAGTGGGTAAGAGCACCCGACTGCTCTTCCAAAGGTCTGGAGTTCAAATCCCAGCAACCACATGGTGGCTCATAACCATCGGTAACAAGATCTGACTCCCTCTTCTGGAGTGTCTGAAGACAGCTACAGTGTAATTACATATAATAAATAAATAAATAAATCTTTAAAAAAAAAAAAAAAAAGAATCTATGCTTTATTTTTAGCTCATGTATTACTTGATGCTATTCATGTTGTGAGATCAGGATAAACACAGCATTTATTGGAAACACATTGTAGGGGGATGGAGACATTGATTTATTATCTTCTAATTTATTATTATTATTATTATTGTCATTTTTTTCAAGACTGGGTTTCACTATGTACCTCTGACTGTCCACTATGTAGGCCTTGAAACTCACAGAGATCCATCTGCCTCCGTTGTAGTCTAATGGTTAACCCTTAAATATTCCCTCTTAAGGGACTTAGAAAAATCCTCAGGGCATGTAACGACAGTACTAACCATAAAGACAACATCCAACGGGAAAGTATGTTCTTCCTCAATGAAACAGCGAACAATTACTTTGTTGTGTTTCTTAGATCAGGAAGTATTATTTATTTTTTTATTTTAATTTTAATTTTATTTATTTATTTATTTATTTATTTTTGTTTTTCGAGACAGGGTTTCTCTGTATAGCCCTGGCTGTCCTGGAACTCACTCTGTAGACCAGGCTGGCCTCAAACTCAGAAATCCGCCTGTCTCAGCCTCCCAAGTGCTGGGATTAAAGGCGTGCGCCACCACGCCCGGTTTATTTTTATTTTTATAGCAACTTTGAAAGAGATTCTACACATGATGGCCAATCCATTTTGTCACTCACTCACTTGTCCCTTGAGGCAAGGTGTCATTATATAGCCCTTGCTGGCCTGAACCCTCTAAGACTTGCAGGGATCCACAAGCCTCCACTTCCTGAGTGCTGGAGTTAAAAGCCCATGTCACCACACCGGGTCTCTATTTTGTCATCATTTTGTAACAGTTTCTGACACAATGATTTCCAAATAAGTACAGGTTTTATTTTTGAATAAGTATAGTACACAGGGCTGGCAAGATGATTCAATGCTGGTCTTAGGGCCTGCTGACTTGAATTCCATCTCCAGGACCCACTTGTGGGATCCAAGTGGTAGGAGAAGAATCAACTCCTAAGAGTTGTCCACTGACTTCCACAGGCGCTGAGGTGCACACTCAATAAATAAACAAATACAATTTAATCTTTTTAGAACCAAATACTTTTGGTAAAGTAGCAAATTGAGCCTTTTCCTCCTCTGGTAAATCAGCCTTTGGTCTTGGTCTTCTGAATTAATGAAAAAATTTGAGTGTTCACGATACTTTCATATTTTAAAATTCAATGATTAAATATCTTATATTTTTTGCACGGGGTTCGAGTTGTGGCTGACTGGAAACGTCTAGGCTTATGCAGCCATGCAAGTTTATTACGGGCAATACGAACCGTATCGTCTCAATTTCAGTAAGGCAACATTAGACGATTAAAATCGTTTTTTTGTTTTACCAAAAGAGACAATCAGCTCTGGAAGTGCTAGGGCTGAGTCTGCCAGGAGCACCCATTTACATTTCTGTGTTACAAAGAATGACAGGTCCTTTGCAAAAGTTGGTAGTAATTCTAGCACTCATTTCTCGCACCTGTTAGGTTGAAATTATTAGCATTATGTTTTAAACCAGAGCTAAAGGCGACCGACCAGAAAGACTTGAAAATCGAATCACCACCCTAGGGACATCTGTTAATGATACTCTACACACTGTGCTTCTCGTCTTACAAAAATAGAACTGCAAACTGGATTTCCTAGGATGTGCTGGGTGGCCGACATTTTCCGTGGCAGGGGTTTCACACGTTCCAGATCCGAACGGATATTAAGTGGCTGGGCGAAAAGCCAGGTAGCCCTTCCCCGTCACATTAAACAGCAGTGAGAACGGGCGGGGTAACCCGATTCCGTTCCGGCCCGGAACGCGGCGGCCGGGCCCAAGGGCACGCTGACGCGCCGGGAGCCCGGTTCTGCGTCCTGGAGACGCCGCCCGCCAGCGAACAGCGCCACCGGCTTCCGCCCTAGGCGCCCAGGGCTCCGCCGGCCTCTGCGGCAGGGCCGCGGAAACCCCGTAGGAGCAGGGCGGCCGAGGAGCGCGGCGCGCGGTCGCGCTGCTGCAATATTCTTCCGCCGAGAGCAAAGAGTCCCGGACCCACTCCCGATTCATGGATCTCCGGGAGCGCTGTAATACCAAGTAAAAGTGACATGTGGATTTTGTCATCGACTCCCGTAGGTCTTCACCTCCGGTAACAAACTGCAGGAGTACAATTTTGTGGCGTCCGAAAGGGGGATAGGGAAATTCCTCCGCGAGAAACGGGTTCCGGCCGCGAGCCTATAAAAAACGGGCGGCGCCGTCCGGCTGTCTTTTCAG
The DNA here is from genome assembly GCF_900095145.1 of Mus pahari. Lineage (NCBI taxonomy): Eukaryota > Metazoa > Chordata > Mammalia > Rodentia > Muridae > Mus > Mus pahari. Next base: position 18,427,769 of record NC_034601.1, read on the forward strand.
TCGGGCGCTGAGTGGGTTTTCGGATCATGTCTGGTGGCTCCGCGGATTACAACAGGTACTGCGCTCCGGGGGCGGCCGGTGGCCCGTAGTGAAGGTCACTAGGACCCGCGTTGAGGTGGGAGGCTTGGCGGCCACACTGCAGGTATGCGGGCTTTTTCTTAGGGCACACACAGTCTCCTTGTGCCCTTCGAGAAGCTTCCATGATGGTAGGATTCCAGATGTTGGGGAGACAGGACGGATACAAGAACGGAGTAGTAAGGATGCCCATTCTTAGGACACATTGTGACATCTACGCCGCTGCCCCTCCCCGTACGGGGCATGGCAAGCGGAGCCGTGGCGCAGCCCGCTTAGGGCCGGGTAACCGGGTCCCGAAGGTTTATTTGCGCCCAGTGGCGCGAGCTGGGGTTCTTAGGGTTCTGTCGAGGTGGGAGACTGGACGGCCAGAGGACGATCGCCCTGGACCGTGAGACGGGGCGCCGGAGCCGTTGGCATGGACCTGCCTGGGCCTTTCGGCGTCAATCACGCCGGCTTGCGCAGAGTTAGGGGCGGAGCTCGGCGCGCGGAGCACTCGCGAGAGCTTCGCTTCCCAAACGGGAGGGCCTGGTCCTAGGGCCCTAAAGGGGCGTCTACACTTAGGGGGTCCGAGTCCTTAGCCATTGAGGAGGGCGAATGGCGCTTAGCTGCATTGCGGCCGGCTATGAGGCGTTTTCAGCAGAGCGCACGGGCGCAGAAGGTGATGAGGCATGGGGTTGGAAGGGCCTTTCAAGGGTCTCTTGAGTGGCTTGGAAGGAGTATGTCTTAACTGTAGTGTTCTTGTCAGCAGAGAACATGGCGGCCCAGAGGGAATGGACCCCGATGGTGTCATCGAGGTAAGGAGTGGGTGTGGACGTTAAAGGTTTGGGAAGGTACATTTTTTTTCATGTCTTACTCATAGTTTGATTATTAACTTACAGAGCAACTGGAATGAAATTGTTGATAACTTTGATGATATGAATTTAAAGGAGTCCCTTCTTCGAGGCATCTATGCTTATGGTTTTGAGAAGCCTTCAGCTATTCAGCAGAGAGCCATTATCCCTTGTATCAAAGGTAAAACTCTATTGCCATTAGGATAAGTGTTGTGCACATACGTGGACCGTAAAAGGGAAAAGTAACCTTTGGGGAAGTGCTAGCACCTGTTTGTATTCCATAAAGTGAAATGATGGCAAATCATCTTTCGGGACTGACCTGAAATGAAGAGAATGCTCTCTGCTGATCACTTAAGTGGGCATAGCTTATGTTCCAACTGGAATACAGGGTGTATAGTAGAAGTGACAATTTGCTGTGGGATCGGTAAATATGTATCCTACTTTTTTTAGGGTATGATGTGATTGCTCAAGCTCAGTCAGGTACTGGCAAGACAGCCACATTTGCTATTTCCATCCTGCAACAGTTGGAGATTGAGTTCAAGGAGACCCAAGCACTAGTATTGGCCCCCACCAGAGAACTGGCTCAACAGGTATTGATAGTGTAGTTCAAAAAACTGCTTGCGTGTTGCATAGGTTTCAGGTTTCACAACTGTGAAGAATTTAAAATTAAAACGTATAAATTGTCCTAGTCCTATGAGAGCCCCCATCTTAATTGTCCATGCATGCAGGGAGCCTTGTTGAAAGCTAAGCAGGAAATGGGTATTATAGGTATGACTTTAGGGCTTGATTGCACCTCGACAGTTGAACCCATAGGTTTCTCAGAGGGTGGATTATATCTGTACCCATTTAAAAATTTGGAATGCAGTTGTGCAACATGAAAACTGCAGTGACATGTTAAACATTTGACTGTCTCAGTAGTTTGTGATGCATCTGTTGCATGCTATGTTTTCAAAGCACTGCTATATTGGCTTTGAAGTAACACTTCCTGATGAAGCAGCAAGCTTCATTCAGGTCAAGATTATAAGGCTCAGTGCCTTGTGGGAAAAATACCAATATTTGCCCTTAAAGAACATTTCACTACACAGTGGAGAGTGTAGAAATTTGTTATGTTCCTAGTTGGTGGTTGAGGTAGCAAGGTCCCAAGTTTAAAAGAGGAGGGAGCATTAAGCAGTTTGAGTGAATTTTAAGCTTGAAATTAGTACATTTTGTGCTATGCATGCATAAAAGCTGTTGGCATATATAATAGTGCAATTATGCCTTTAAGCTTAGTCTTAGACTTTGGTTTTATAGAATGATAACTACCATTTTTGGCTTTTAGATCCAAAAGGTAATTTTGGCTCTTGGAGATTATATGGGAGCAACTTGTCATGCTTGCATTGGAGGAACAAATGTTCGAAATGAAATGCAGAAGTTGCAGGCTGAAGCCCCTCATATTGTTGTTGGTACTCCAGGGAGAGTGTTTGATATGCTAAACAGAAGATACCTTTGTAAGTAGTGACCTTTAAAGGTCCTTTCTTAACAAAAGGTTATGAGAACTTGGTGATACAGTATGCCTTTCTTATTAACAGCTCCAAAATGGATCAAAATGTTCGTTTTGGATGAAGCAGATGAAATGTTGAGCCGAGGGTTTAAGGATCAGATCTATGAGATTTTCCAAAAATTAAATACAAGCATTCAGGTAACGTTTATTTCATAACTCATTTGGGTTAGGTTTCATGCAGGTACAGTTACAATAAAACTGAAGTGTTCTATTGTCGTTCCCCCTGCTTAAAGCATTTGATACATTACTATCTCTGCCTAGCTCTTACATAGTAAGGCAGAGACGCTTGGTTTCAAACATTTTTCCCTCTAGCGTTTGCTAAAAGATTACACAAACTAACAGATAAGGACGAGTATTTCTTTTTTAAAGGTTGTGTTGCTTTCTGCCACAATGCCAACTGATGTGCTAGAGGTGACCAAGAAATTCATGAGAGATCCAATTCGAATTCTGGTGAAGAAGGAAGAATTGACCCTTGAAGGAATTAAACAATTTTATATTAATGTTGAGCGAGAGGTAATTTTGTCTTACTATTAAATAAGTTTTTTTTCACCTTCTTGTATAAGCACTGTGCTAAAATTGCAGGAACTAGGATTCTATCTTGGTTTTTGTAATGATGCTAGCAGAGTACACACAAGAAGAAAAGTAACTGCACTGGATTGCAAAGACTGGGGTGGACCTCTTTCTTAATGTCCAGTGTCCCGTGTCATAAGATTCGGTGCAATAAGTCTTTAGACCATCAACACTCAACTTGGAGATCATGATCTTTTGTGGGCAGCATATCAGATGCTACATTATGCCTCAACAGTTATGAATAGCAACAGATTTATGGTGGGGAAACTGTATTAGAGGGCTGCAGCATTAGAGTTGAGAAACACTGCTTTAGATTTGTGAAGTCATGGAAATTTTGTTTGAATTTTTTTTTTTTAGGAGTGGAAACTGGACACTCTTTGTGACTTGTATGAGACTTTGACTATCACACAAGCAGTTATTTTTCTCAATACAAGGCGCAAGGTGGACTGGCTCACGGAGAAAATGCATGCCAGGGACTTCACAGTTTCTGCTCTGGTAAGAGTTGGATTTAGTAATGCTAATTATAGCCAGTAAGCAGGATTTAACTACAATATAGCTGCTCAGTGCTGTGTTGTCGTTCCCCCTGCTCAGAATAATTGTTTCTTAACTATACCTGTCTGCTATCTGCCTGTAGCAGCCAGGGACGCTTGGTCTCAAACATGATTGAAATTAAATGTATGCCTGAATAGAGATTCTTGATTTGAGTTGTTGCATTTGCAGCATGGTGACATGGACCAGAAGGAAAGAGATGTCATCATGAGGGAATTTCGATCAGGGTCAAGCCGTGTTCTGATCACTACTGACTTGTTGGTGAGTCTACTCTTGTGTATTTTAGTACCAAAAGCTAGATTTGTGGGGAAGGTTTATTAAATAACCTTAACCAATTCAGGCTATTTGGTAGAATGAGTAAGACCACACTCCACAGTGGGCTATACCACTTAGTATGGTTCATTACTATATTGTGGCCTACACTGGTTGCAGGGATGTCTAGCTTTTTGAATTAGGATATTGAACAACCTCTTTATTTCATTCAGGCTCGTGGGATTGACGTGCAACAAGTGTCCTTGGTTATAAACTATGATCTACCTACCAATCGTGAAAACTATATTCACAGGTGAGAAGAAAGCATCTCCAAATTTTGTATTGGAGAAGTAAATTCAAACAATTCTACGGTGTTTTGTATACAAGGTACTGGTAAATCAGGGAATAGGTGGCAGTAAAAAGGCATAGTAATTTACTAAGGTCTATAGACAAATTGTATTTGGGAAGATTGGTCAGAACAAAGTGGGAAAACTTGTAATGTGGCCAAGGTTGTGTATACACATGCAGATGAGGTTAGGTTGCTTTAGATTATTTTTTTGGTCTTATGTTTTGAGCCTTTTTAGTGATTTTCTTGTGTCCATGTGCTTTTTTTCTTGGTGATTGATTCTATACAGTTGGGATTTTCTTGGTGTTGCTGGTAGCATTTTGAGTGATTCCCTGGTTTAGTTATAGTGGCTTTTATCCCTAAATAAATTGAATTGTACTTTGTTATATGATGTAAAAAAAGACTTTTTAAAAAATACAGGAGTCGATAGCGGCAGTTGATGACGAGATGGCACTCAGAAACGGCGTTGACGTAATTTAGGACGTGGAATCATAAGCGAAACAGCACACTGTTTGAATAAAGAGCGAGTCGGTATTTATATTTGATTTTCTTTTGTCATGATTATTTGATATTTTAAGTTGTTCCAGCCCAAGGCATTTTGTATGTTAGCATTTCTGATAGGGAGCGTTAGGTGGTTGTATTGTCTGGTACTTTGTAGGAAGGTAGAGAGCTGTTGTGGAGGTAACACGTTTGAGTAATTTGAGTATATAACGTGTGAAAAGAAGCTGAGCAAAAAGCAGTGATAAGTTTGGGTTACCATACCAAATACTTGCTTTCACACTGGAAAAAAAGTAAGTTTTAGAAAATAGTTAACCTTGCAGCATTTGTATTTGCAGTTCCAGAAGTGCGTCGAAATGGATTGTATAACTGTTTTCTTTTATTCCTGGTGTTTACATTTGTCCCAGGCTGACAACTGCTCCTGGCTGGCCCACTTTGGTATGGGCTTTAATTTCACCCCAAACACAATACTGTCATCTGCTTTATTGTAATGGTCAAGGCGCCTATCTCATTTTGCAGCCAGACAAGCCTTGAATTCTTTTGGCACTATCTGCAAAGGAAGATGTTTTTTTCCACCTGGATATTGGTTTTATCAGCTAGTGCTCCACTTAGAAGCACGAACTATAACCCTGATAAGTAAACAGCAGCTGATGGTTAACAAGTGGATCGTCATATTCAGTAGCTTTAAACAGTACTAAAGCAACTTGCTGACTGTTGGTTTCTTTCTCTTACACAGAATTGGCAGAGGGGGTCGATTTGGGAGGAAAGGTGTGGCTATAAACTTTGTTACTGAAGAAGACAAGAGGATTCTTCGTGACATTGAGACTTTCTACAATACTACAGTGGAGGAAATGCCCATGAATGTGGCTGACCTAATTTAATTCCTGGGATGAGATAGTTTTGAATGCAGTGCTCGCTGTTGCTGAATTGGCGATCACAACGTGCATTGTGCTTCTTTGAGAATATTTGAATCTTGTCTCAATGCTCATAACGGATCACAAATACAGATTCTGATAGCAAAGCGACTTTAGTCCTGAGCTCTTGTGAGGAAAGGCATTGGCTTTATCCTCTTTAGAGTTAGACTGTTGGGGGTGGGTATAAAAGATGGGGTCTGTAAAATCTTTTTTTCTTAGAAATTCATTTACTAGTTATGTAGAAATGGTTGTATTAGATGTTCTCTATCATTTAATAATATACTTGTGGACTAAAAGATATAAGTGCTGTATAAAATCAGCCAATTATGTTAAACTAGCATATCTGCCTTTATTGTGTTTGTCATTAGCCTGACTAGAAAGGCCTTTAAAGTGATTTTTTTTTTAGAGAAAATTTGAATGCATTTTGTTGGTATTGTATTTATTCAATAAAGTATTTAATTAGTGCTAAGTGTGAACTGGACCCTGTTGCTAAGCCTCAGCAAGCAATCATCCTAGGTAGGGTTAATCCCCAGTAAAATTGCCATATTGCACATGTCTTAATGAAGTTTGAATGTTAAATAAAATTGTATATTCACTTTATAGGTGGTCTGGCCATTTATTTATAAAAAGCTGGTTTCATACAAAAGGGATATAGATCATCTTTTATTAACAATTCTGAGTTAGTTGCTGCATCACAGTTGCACAGAGGCTCATCAACTGCAGGTGTTCATCTGCACCATCTGCTAAGCACTTATCCACTTCCTGCAAAAGAAAATAAAATGTTACCAAGACATGCCAAAAAAAGAGGCTTTTTTGTTTGTTGAAGTATAATACTTACAGCAAGTTTCTCTGTGATAATGGACTTATGTTTATCAGAGAGATTTTCATTTTCTATAATTGCATCATGAAGTTGATTGACAAGCTGAGTGGCTGCATGTCCTTCATCTATGAGGTTCTGTAACAAGAGTTTAGGATCTTTGTAAATGTTGCTATGTGATTTCTGTGTACCCAGAATAGTTTTGTTCCAGATTGCCCTGGCTTCTGCCTTGTGCTGGGACTGGGACTGCCCAGTCAATAGTGTAAAAGGACTATTACCTTTACCACAGCTTCTAGTTTGTCAAAAGAGCCACTGTGACATGCAGTGAATATTCCATCAATGGTTGTAGCTGGTATCACCTGAAACAATAAGCATTAACAGTCAGGACAAGGTCTCAAGTAGCTTGAAGGACTGTAAAAGCCACAAGAGTTTACTTGCCCCAGCAATGTCTGTGATCACATCTTCAGAGACTTCCTTTCCACCTGTTAGTCGAGTAGCACTTTGAAGAAATGTAATGGCTTTCCGTAAATCTCCTTCTGATATTTTAACAAGATATGCTATTTCCTGAAAAGAAAATTGGGCAGAAACAATGATAAACCCAGTGTGAGGAGCAAGACCTCTAACCTACATAAAATCATACTTGGTTATAGAATTCGCAATGCATGTGTGGAGTCTCGTGCTTCAACTGTTGCTATTTTTATGTATGAGTACACTGTAGCAGACACACCAGAAGAGGACAGCATTACAGATGGTTGTGAGCAACCATGTGGTTGGTGGGAATTGAACTCAGGACCTCTGGAAGGAGTCAAGTGCTCTTAACCACTGATCCATCTCTAGCCCCCAACTGTTGCTCACTTAACAAGATTTGAGCATTCTGTTCTTCCTTTTTTTTTTTTTTTTTTTTTT
>NC_034601.1:18435525-18443387 GCF_900095145.1 Mus pahari
AGCTGTCTTCAGACACTCCAGAAGAGGGCGTCAGATCTTGTTACGGATGGTTATGAGCCACCATGTGGTTGCTGGGATTTGAACTCCGGACCTTCAGAAGAGCAGTCAGGTGCTCTTACCCACTGAGCCATCTCACCAGCCCTATTATACACAATTTTAAAAAGGCTGTTTAGCATGTGTCTTCAGGGTGTATACATACCGACTGACATAGTTACAGATGAGGCAGAATCTGGTTGTTTTTGACTCTTTTTCCATGGTACGCCTTAAAGCTGCCTGAGCAGCTGAAGTCATGGAATCTGCTTCATCCAGAATTACAATCTTAAAGGGAGGACATGGCTTCCCACTAAATCAGAAACAGAGGAGTTGAACCTCAATAAGTATCTTTGCTGAGATACAATACATAGTTTATATTTCACTATGTGGTAATCCATAACTGTTGGTCATACATAACTATAGTTTACTTTAGAACTCTACTTATGGTATGTGTATGGCTGGGTGCATGCGTTCCACAGCACTCATGTGGAGATAACTGTAAAACTCTGGAGTTGGCTCTCTCTCCCCACCATTACACAGGTTCTGGATAACAATCTCAGGTTGTCAGGCTTGCATGACAAGTACTTACCCCTGTGAATCTATATTGTTTAATTTATAAAATGATACAGCGAGAAACTACAATGAGATTTAACAACTATAACATTACTATTCTTGTGCTTTAAGATCAGGAAGAGAAAGGGGAGTAACTGTAGCACCTTTAATACTGCAACAGTTTGAGTGGATACCCAGACAGACAAGTGATTTTATGCCTAGACAGGTCAGCATGACATTGTTTCTCCAAGCTACTCAAAGACTGGTGTGCAATCTAAAACACACACCTCTAAAGTTCTCAGACCACAGTTAGCCATAAGTAACTGAAATGATAGAATATGGGGTGAGGAAGAACATACAATATTCAAGAACTGTAAAGCCACTACCAAGTTCTAGTGTAGACTCTTTTCACCTCAAAAAGCAGCGTTTATCAGCAGTCCCTTCAAGACTCCCAGCTCCAATCACTAGTCTACTTCCTGTCTCCTAAGCTTTGCCTGTTCTGGAAGTTCATGGTCTATAGCTGGCTTTTTAGTGTATTTTTTACTGCTAAGCAGATAGACAGGTATTTCATATTTTATTTACCCACTAACCAGTTTGGTATGTTTTGATGTATTGACTACTAGGAACAATTATGAATATTTCATCTTGTAGGTTTGCATACTAGGAATGGAAATGTGTGTACAGCATTCATGTGAGGTCAAAGAACAACCTTTTTTCTCCCCAACTTATGGAATGGACTCAGGCTGCAGGTCTGAAAGGCTGGCATTTTTACTGTTGGCTATCTTACTTTAAGCCCAATTCTGCTTAATCTTTAGAGGAGCTGACAAACTTTTCCAAGACACTGTTCTATTTTATATTCCAGTCATCAATGTGACATTTACAGTGTTTTTCCTTAACAATCGCTTGTTATTTTCTGCTTCTTGTTATTTCAGCAATGGTAGTGATTGAGAAACATCTATGACATTTGCCCTTTTTGTAGTTGTATTTTTATTGAGTTTTAATTCTTGACATATTCTGATTTGTAAATATTTATTCCAGTTTTGTGGGTTATTTTCTGAACACTGATTATGCTGTAATTTATTCCCTATATCATGTTTCTTTAACAAAGCTGAATTTTGTTTTGGGCTTCTACTGTTCATTTAGTCAGTCCAGGTTCGTTTTATGATATTCAGCAAACTACTAGAGGCATTTCAGTGCTTTTCAGTCTTCATGCTGCCAGGCTGTTACTGACATATGATATCACTATATGGGGCTCTGGCTGACACCAATGCCTTCAACGTAACAACAAAGGGGAAGGGCCACGCCCCTAACGACCCACCCCAGGGAGAGCAGAACCAGCAGGATTTGGCTCTCATAGAAAGGGCACAGGCTGAGGAAGATCAGACTGCAGTAGCATTAGGACCTTGCAGGGTTTGGCTTCATGAAGAGTAGTGACGCTAAATTGCTGCCCTTCCACTTCCCACCCTCTCCACTCGGGCTTCCCACTGTCAACTCAGAATTTGTCTTACTCTGGTTTGTGTTAAACATGGAATCTGAGACTGGTAATTTAAAGAAACATTAATTTATTTCTCGGTTCTAGATATTAGGAAGCCCAAGATGGTGAAATCTTATCTGTTGAGGATTTTCTAGTCAAACCACTAAGAAAGAAATCATATGCCCTGTTGTGGTAAGCAGGGTCTGTGATCTTCTGATAGATACCAGAAGAGCTTTCTTTCCTAACTTCTAATCAAGCTATCCCACCCAAATGCCTGACCTGTAAATACCATTCACACATGTATTTGGGAATTAAATTTCCAATACTTGACGGAAGGTCAAAATAAAACCACAGCCTATATGTAAAGCAAATATAATGAACTGTATTATGGAGAGGGAAAGGCAAGTTACTTACTCTGAACGACTTCCTGATACAGTTAACTGAGCAAAACTTTTCACTTTCTCTCGGACTACTTGTATTCCACGTTCATCAGATGCATTTAACTCAAGGACTCTTAATCGAAAGAGTTCAGGCCTATTCAAAATGAAAAGTATTATGAAACATCATATAGCACTAAGTAACCCAGGTGCTGATGCTGTGTAGGAGTTTAGAACCCACCTGGTGAGCAAGACAGAAGGCACAGTTACACACATGTTCTTTCATTGCAAACCTATGCATTTAACATTTTGGCTAAAATCCTAAAGGCCAGGCATGGTGGCCAACACTTTTAATCCTAGCACCTGGGAGGCAAAGACAACCAGATCTGGGGTCTCTGTGCCAGTCTAGTCTATATACAGTGAGATCCTGTCTAAAAAACAAACAACAAATACTATATCTAACAAACATTTAAATTATTTGTTTTATATAATAAACTTTTTCTATTAAAATTTTTCTATTAAAAATAGAAAAATTAAACCTTTTCTAATTAAAAATAAAATTTTTCTATTAAAATGTTCTATTAAATAGTAACATATTCCTTAGATAATTTGCTTATTCTTCAATTGTTAGACATCAAGTTCTAAATGTTATAATTTAACATATATTGACTTCTTCCCATAGAATAGCTTGCTATAAGGAAAATTGCTAGATTAAAACATGAATAGGCAGGTTGTACATGGCAAGGTTTCCAACTCAGGGCTTTACACATTAAATGAATGCTCTACCTACCACCTCAACCCTAAATATGAACTTTTCTTAAAAAGATGGATTCTCACAGTCAAGCTAGATTAGAACCTTCTATGTAGCCCACTGTGGCTCAAATTTGAAATTCTTGTTTCTATTTTTTAGTGCAGGATTTATAGGTATGTAACAATCACACTTGGCATATAAGCAATTTTTAAATGAGTATGTAAAGTAATATGACACAATAGAGATCTGAGAAATAAAAATAATAAAATTATGCTCAAGAAAACCATTGTTTCAAAATTTTCTCTATTGCATGTACTTTTTTATTTGGAAATGGTTTTGCTATGAAGCCCAAATTGGCCTCAAATATGAAATTATTTTGATGGGATTAGAGGAGTATTCTACCATGACTGGTGTGTGTGTGTGTGTGTGTGTGTGTGTGTGTGTGCGCGCGCGCCAGAGGTTGTTTTAGATCCCCTAGAGCTGATACAAGCTACCTAATGTGGATGCTGGGATCTAGGATCTGAACTCTGGTCCTTTGATAACCTTTGATAAAACTGAGCTATCTAAGTCAATGGTTTAGTTTATTCTTTAAGTCACATGTACAACTAAGCATGACATTTACAATTAAAGTAAATTCTTTAAGAATATCACTGCTGGGCACGTGGTGGAGCAATGCCATTAGTCCCAGTACTTGGGGGACAGAGGCAGGCGAATCTCTGTGAGTTTGAGGTCAACCTGATCTACAGAGTGAATTCCAGGGCAGCCAGGGTTATACAAAGAAACTCTGTTTAAAAAAACAAAACAGACAAACAAAAGGATTAATACTAACCTTACTTAGGAAACTGCTGTCATGTGGCCCAAGTTGGCCTTGAACTCATGATCCCGCCTGTCTTAGCCCCCTGAATGTTGTAAGTATGCACAATGACTGGCCATGAACATCATTTTTAAAGTATAGTAAGAAGATATATAAAGTAGATCTGTGACCCATTCCAAAATAGATATGCTGCTGAATTTTGTTACACCACTAAGGTCAGTTCAGCTTGAATCTGTGAGTCATGGAATAAAAACTTCTGAGAAGCAAAGGTTACTCTCTTACACAGAAGTATCAGGCTTGGGACAGCTTTCTTTTTCCCTTTTGGATTATTACAAATTCTTGGTTTTTTTTGGTTTTTTTGTTTTGTTTTGTTTTTTGAGACAGGGTTTCTCTGTGTAGCCTTGGCTGTCCTGGAACTCACTTTGTAGACCAGGCTGGCCTCGAACTTAGAAATCCGCCTGCCTCTGCCTCCCAAGTACTGGGACTAAAGGCGTGCACCACCATGCCCGGCTCTCAGAAGGTTTTCTTTTCTTTTCTTTTTTTTCTTCAAAGATTTATTTATTTATTATATGTAAGTACACTGTAGCTGTCCTCAAATGCCCCAGAAGAGGGAGTTAGATCTCATTAAGGATGGTTGTGAGCCACCATGTGGTTGCTGGGATTTGAACTCTGCACCTTTGGAAGAGCAGTCGGGTGCTCTTACCCGCTGAGCCATCTCACCAGCCCACAGAAGGTTTTCCAATGCACCTAAAACTACACTCAGTTACTACTCAACTGTGCTCTTGCTCAGGGAATCTGAGGACAAGAAATGTGGCCTGGCCACTAAAGGCAGGGCTGAAGAGGTACATGGCAGGCACTACATAAAGCCACATGTGAATCATTCGGAGGATATGACTGGTCTGGACCCCATTATTAAAATAATGAAATCACAAGTTTCTCTGTTATAGTACTTGCAGCATATGAAGGTTCAGAATGCTCAAAAGAGGTAGGAACTCATTCACTCAGGGAACAGTAAAATGAGACCATGGAGATCTAATTAATTGTTTGTTTTTCAAGGTAAGGTTTCTCCATGTATCCTATTCTGGAACTCCCTTTGTAGACTAGGCTAGCCTTGAACTAAAATCCTGCTTCTGCTAGCATTAAAGGTGTTTGTCCAAGACAGAACCATGGGAACAAACAAAACCAGCAATAAAGCCAACAAGCGCCTTACAGAAAGAACGGGGGTAGAAGGAGACAGCACCAAAGTGTTGTGTGCTTTGTGAGTGTGCTTATACACCTGAGTGCAGGTATCCATGGAGGGAAGGGGGAAGAGCTATGGGATTAGCTGAAGTTACAGCATGGTTGCTCAGCATGGGTGCTGGGAAGTGAACTTGGTTCTTCTGGATGGTCAAAAAGCCCTCTTAACCCCTACATCATCTCTAGTCTTAACCATTGATTCTAACATCATCTCTTTAACTCTTTCATTCTTCTAAAGTTTTTTTTATTTATTTATGTGTGTTTCTGTGTTTCTATGTGAGAGCATGCTATGTGTATTCAGGTATCCTCAAAGGCAAGATGGTGTCTGACGCCATGGGGCTGGAGTTACAGGCATTTGTGAGTCACTGGATGTAGGTGCTGAGACCCACACTCTGGTCCTCTGGATGATAAGAAAGCTCCCTTAAGCCCTAAGCCATCTTTTCAGCCTCTGGTGTATAGTCTTTAAAAAAGAAGTTGACCAACTGTGGTGGTCTGAATAAAAATGGCACCCCCACAGGCTCATTACTTCTTGGAGGAAGTATGTCACTGGGATGGGCTCTGAGGTTTCAAAAGCATATGCCAGGCCTCAGTGCAGTCCTGTGCTCTGTCTTTCTCTGCCTATGGATTAAGATGTAGCTCTCAGCTACTTCTACAGCATCGTGTTTGCCCACATGCTGCCATGCTCCCCACCATGATAATAACCCTCTGAAACTGTAAACCTCACACCGTTAAATGGTTTCTTTTATAATTGTCTTGGTCATAATGTCTCTTCTCAGAAATAGATTAGTTACTAAGACACCCACCAATGTCAACTTACCCAAAGAGCTCTCTAGCTGCTGCCAAAATGGTGGATGTTTTGCCAGTTCCAGGTGGCCCATAGAACAAGAGATTAGGAAGCTGCAGAAATTAAATTTTAATGTTTGTAGATTAGACACTGTCACAAATAGATGAAACTGAGAATTCCCAACCATCTGTAGAATGATATGGTAACTTTTCTAATATAGAATACACATGTCTAAGGACTTTTTTAATGTAAGTGGTATCATAAGCATTTAAAATTCTAAACATGCCGGGCAGTGGTGGCACATGCCTTTAATCCCAGCACTTGGGAGGCAGAGGCAGAGGCAGAGGCAGAGGCAGGAGGATTTCTGAGTTCGAGGCCAGCCTGGCCTACAGAGTGACTTCCAGAACAGCCAGGGCTATACAGAGAAACCCCGTCTCAAAAAAACCAAAAAAAAAAAAAAAACTTGCCCTTGAATGTGGTATGTAAGTGACCTTGATGACTCCTGACCTCCTAGGTCCACTCAGAGTTTTAGGCCACTATTCCCTTATAGTGCATTAAGTTCCAATTCAGGTAGGTAAATCCTAAAGTCAAAAAAGTAGCCGACGGTTTGACTTTTGCCAAAGGTTGCCCTTGTCCATACACACTTTATTCATGGTTCATTCTACCAGGTGCCACTCTGGGTTTAAGTTAAAGCTCTCACTGGCTTCATACTCCACTTGGAAAACAGTAACAAACCTCAAGCACTTACAATAACTTCTGATAAGACACTCCCCTCTGAATGTCTGCACTTCTCAATCTAGACTCTGGCTCCACTCATGTCTTTTCAAGACTACACACTGCAAGTTATCTAACATCCATTCTAAAGTGGCTCTGCTTTTAGTCACTATCTTTGCTGCACTTGTTTTAATTAGCAGTTATTGAGTTTAACAGTTGAGTTTAATTACAAAAGACATGGTTACCTCACTAGATCACTTAAAAAGGTAAAAAAAAAAAAAACATTTTGTTTACAGCTGGGATTAATGGTGCATGCTTTAATTCAGCACTCAGGAGGCAGAGGCAGGCAGAGTCTTGAGTTTGATGTAGGACAGTCAGGGCTACACAAAGAAACCCTGTTGAAAGAAAGAGACAGACAGACAGACAGACAAACAGACAGACAGACAGACAGAAAGAAAGAAAGGGAGGGAGGGAGGGAGGGGACTGGAGAGATGGCTCAGTGGTTAAGAGCACCGACTGCTCTTCTGAAGGTCCTGAGTTCAAATCCCAGCAACCACATGGCTCACAACCATCTGTAATGAGATCTGACACCCTCTTCTTGTGCATCTAAGATAGCTGCAGTGTACTTAGATATAATAATAAATAAATAAATAAAAAGAAAGATATATGCCCCAGTACAGGGGAATGCCAGGGCCAAGAAGTGGGAGTGGGTGGGTAAGGGCGCAGGGGTGGGGGGAGGGTATAGGGAACTTTCGGGATAGCATTTGAAATGTAAATAAAGAAAATATCTAATGAGAGAGAGAGAAAGAAAGAAAGAAAGAGGGAGGGGAAGATAGAAGACTACTTTAACATGAACATATAGACATATAGTTTAAGATAACGCTATGAGGGGGCTGGTGAGATGGCTCCGTGGGTAAGAGCACCCAACTGCTCTTCCGAAGGTCCGGAGTTCAAATCCCAGCAACCACATGGTGGCTCATAACCATCCGTAACAAGATCTGATTCCCTCTTCTGGAGTGTCTGAAGACAACTACAGTGTACTTATATATAATAAATAAATAAATCTTAAAAAAAAAAAGTTGTTACACTAATGTTTTAAGTGCTTGTATGCATACCAATAAAGATGC
>NC_034601.1:18444392-18457404 GCF_900095145.1 Mus pahari
GGAACTCACTTTGTAGACCAGGCTGGCCTTGAACTCAGAAATTCACCTGCCTCTGCCTCCCAAGTGCTGGGATTAAAGGCATGCGCCACCATGCCCGGCTGCCCCTTATTCTTTTAAACAGTTTTACCACTGTTAAAGACAATTTTTGAAGTTGTTTTGAATACATTTTTGCATTATGAGTCAGCCATCAGCCTAGGGGGACAAAGATTAGAATGTCATAGTTTAAAAGTTTTACGTTTAAATGTCACGTTCATGAGGAGAGACTTGTAATGGTAGCACTAATTGTATATTTGACATGAGCACTAGGGAGTCAGGGGGTTGAACCCTGGCATTCACCTCTCTGCCTCTTCTTTTTATGTTTTAAATTCATTTCCATGCTCATTGGTGTTTTGCCTGTATGTCTGTCTGTGTGAGGGTCTCAGAGACCCTGGAACTGGAGTTACAGATAGGTGTGAGCTGCCACGTGGGTGCTGGGAATTGAACCCAGGTACTCTGGAAGAGCAGCCAGTGCTCCTAACCACTGAGCCATCTGCTTCCTGAGCATAAATGCAGTGTGACCAGTTGCCTCAAGTTCCCGCTGCCATGCCTTCTCTATCTTGTACTGTGAGCCAGCATAAATCCTAAGTTGCATTTTGTCCCATAGTTTTTCAGATAATAATAATATTGGTTTGTACACGACTCAGTATTTGTAATGATTAACCCAGGGAACTATAATACATTGACTCTTGTTTTTAGTCTCATTACCTTTTCTTTCAAGAGACAGGGTTTCTCTGTGTCGCCGTGGATGTCCTAGAGCTAGCTCTGTAGACCAGGCTGGTCTCAAACTCACAGCGATCCGCCTGCCTCTGTCTCCTGGGATTAAAGGCGTGCACCATGAGCGTGTGGAGTGTTTGTAATTTTTTAAGGGTAATAGTTTTATTTATGATTTTCCTCAGTGTCTCAGGGAACCCTCAGAAGCTCTAGGCTATTTCTAGCCTAGGTGCTGATATAACTGTGAGGAGTGTCAAGGGAAGAGGCACACTAGAGTCCCCTCCCCACCCTGCTTCGTGACTGTGGATATAATCTAAACAGCCACACTCACTTTAGATTATTTATTTTTATACTATATAAACTGATCTCAGAAGAAAAAAAAAACAACCCAAAACCCCAAGCAACTTTAAAATATTTGAAAGGACTTTAATTCTTTAGGGAAAAAAAAAAATCACTTTATAAATTTAGTCAGAAATGAGGTGAATAATATCAAACAAGACCTTTTTATTCTTCTGCTGCACTGGGGAGCAAACTTTTTTTTTTAAAGATTTATTTATTTATTTTATGTATACGAGTACACTGTAGCTGTACAGATAATTGTGAGCCTTCGTGTGGTTGTTGGGAACTGAATTTTTAGGACCTCTGCTCACTCCGATCAACTCCCCTTGCTCAGGTACACTGTAGCTGTCTTCAGACGCGCCAGAAGAGGGCATCAGATCTCATTATGGGTGGTTGTCAGCCACCATGTGGTTGCTGGGATTTGAACTCAGGACTTCTGGAAGAGCAGTCAGTGCTCTTACCCACTGAGCCATCTAGCTGGCCCAATGGGGAGCAAACTTAAGGACTACTTGCTATTTAAATAAGGTTTCTACATGCTATTTAAATATCTGCCAGTAGGCCAAGGTGGTGGTGGTGGTGTATAAAAGACAGATTTCTGAGTTGAGGCCACCCTCTACAACACTTCTGCCTTAACTCCCTGAATAGCTAAGGCTATACCTACACCAACAGATCAAGCCAAATAAAAAGAGGTTAACAAATGTTGTGTTAGGTGAGTCTTATACTTGTCCAGAATTGTTAATTATTTACCGCCAATCAAAACTGTATAATATTGTAACATTAAAAATTAAGTGGCTATTTGGATCAAATCAATATGAATACTGGAAAGGATTTTAGTTTTATAACTTGATTTTTTTTCTCAATGTATAGTATAGTATAGATTGAGCATCCCTAACTAGAATTTCCAAATCCAAACTATTTTGAACACTAGTGTGATGCCACAAATTCATGGTTAACCTGAATATATCTTTTTCACTGTATTATCCTTTAATCCCAATGCTAAAAAAAGGCAGGCAGATCTCTGAGTTTGGGGCCAGGCTGGTCTACAGACTGACATACTGAGTTCCGGGATGGTCAGGGCTACATAGAAAGACACTGACACAAAAAGTCAAACAAAGAAACAAACAAAAAAGAAAGGGGGGGGGGAGACGCCCACAACGATGTGACACTAACCCACAATTGCCTGCAGGGGCGGGCACAACTTTGTTTTTGATGGTACAAAATCCTCAATTCTTATGTCACTGTATAAAATTCAGGGCACGGGTATAAGATACAACACAAATGAATTCTGTGTTGATTGGGGGGTGGGGGTGGTCTCATCTCAAATATCCTTAATTTGGATCTATGTAAATGCTATGGCTTGGATTTTAAATGTTTCCCAAAGGCACGGCTGATGAGCCTGTGGTACTAATGGGTAACTATAACTTCACTGTGGCTGGCCAGGGATTTACTATGTAGACCAGGTTGGCTTCTGCTCCCAGATGTTAGTATTAAAGCCACACGACACTACACACAGCCAACTATATATATTTTAAAATCTGACTTGTTTTGATAACACATCTGTAACTCTAACAGGTTACTTGTTTGTCCCCTAAAGTAAAGGCTCGTGGAGAAAGGGTCCTAACCGATCTTAGTCAGTGATCTGTACTTCAACACTACATCATAATGCCACAGAGAAGATGATTTGGCAAACTACTTATAGTTTTAAAAAATATCAAAGACTTATTGCATATATTTCATATGAATGAATTCTTAAATTTTCCAGCATCATTAAACACCATCTACTTACGTCAGCTCCTTCTAAAGACTTTTTCAGCACTGCAACCACCTCTTCCTGGTAAGCAACTTCATCCACACACTTTGGACGGCTGGGGGATGGAGGAAAGGCGGTTATGGAGCACACTGTGGTAGCCACAGAAAAGTCTCAAGTGTTCCTGCTGCTAAGACACCAATGACAGCACTCACATGTTACTTATGAAGTTGAAGGAGGCAGAATCTTCATTTGTATTTACCTTGAACAAATACATACTACTGGAATGAAATTATTTTTGCCTTCTACTTGTACTGCATGATAAAATATTAAGCAGAATTTTATGTATCATAAAGAACAAACTTAGAATGAAAGTGAACTGCATGTGGAGGCTTAACTCTTTAATCCCAGCAAGGAAGAGACAGAGGTAAGTAGAGTAGTTCTCTGAATTTGAGGCCAGCCTGATCTACCTAATGTATTCCAGGATAGTCAGGGCTACACAGTCAGTCCTTTTCTCAAAACAAAATAAAAAACAAAACAAAAAGAACAACAAAACAAAAAAGGGTGGGGCTGGTGAGATGGCTCAGTGGGTAAGAGCACCCGACTGCTCTTCCGAAGGTCCGGAGTTCAAATCCCAGCAACCACATGGTGGCTCACAACCACCTGTAATGAGATCTCACACCCTCTTCTAGAGTGTCTGAAGACAGCTACAGTGTACTTACATATAATAAATAAATAAATCTTAAAAAAAAAAAAAAAAAAAGTAAAAAAAAGGGTGAACACTTGCCTGTAAAATCTCTCCTGAGAAGCTCATGAAGCTGAGCTGTAATCGACTATTTAATAACCTAACAACTGGCAACTACTTTGGTTTAAAATAAATAAATAAATAAATAAATAAATAACACACCCTTACTCAGTTAATACATTAAATGGTCAGTACCATTTTACTCCTCTTCAAGACAGAATTTCTGTGTAGCCCTTGTTCTGGAACTTGCTCTGTAGATGAGGTTGGCCTTAAATTCAGAAATTTGCTGAGATCTGGGATTAAAGATATGTGCCACCAGGACCAGCTAATAATTTTGATCTTAAGTCACTTACCTGTAATTTTTATTTTTGAGACAAACGTCTCACTGTGTACCTCTGGCTAGCCTGGAACTCCCTATCTGGACCACAGATATCTGCTTGCCTCTCCCTTTCTAGTGCTGTGACTAAAGGTGTAAGCCACATGTCATTACTTAGTAATTGTAAGAGAAACTATGACAAAATTGTCTTTTCAAACTTGATGACTGAGATTTCTACTTAGTAAATTAACAAGACATCCTTTGATTTTGAGAAAGCTGTATGGGGGCTACAGACATGGTTCAGTGGATAAGAGCACCTGCTGCTCTTCCAGAGCCCACATGGTAGCTCACAACTATTTATAACTCTAGTTCTATGGTATCTGGCGCCCTTTTCTAGCCTCTATGGGCATTAGGTACACACATGGTACACAGACTATATATATGTAGGTCAAACACTCAAACACATGAACTAAAAAACAATTTAATTTTTTTTGGTGTGTGTGTGTGTTACACATACAGATGATGTAAAGGGAACAAATATCAGAAGTCACTTCTCTCCTTCCACCGAGGTGTTCAGGGATCAAACTCATGTTGTCAGGTTTCCACATCAAGTGTTTTTACCGACTGAGCCCTTTTACTCCCCCAAATTCTTTGATCCACACTTTCATAATGAATTAGGTTGATCTGGGCAAGGATCATTGCGTGTGCTATAACGGTCTGCAAGGATGAGGCAGGTAACAATGAAATCGTCCAAGGATGTATGGTGACGTATGACAGGCGTATGGTGATGTAAGGTTTTCCAAAGGAGAAACAGTATATAAGTGAGCAAATGTGAGAGCTTACAGCCAGAGCTGTCTGACTGGAGAAGCTGGAAATCTAGGTCCTCCCTTCCCCACGTCCTTGTTACTTTAGAATAAAAAAATAAAATCTAGTTTTGGAGTGGTAAGGTGGCTCAGCAGGCAAAGGCACTTCTGCCAAGTCTGATGACCCCAGTTTGACACACAGGATACACAGGGCAGCTGAGAACTTACTCCACCTGTGAGTCGAAGCACGCTTGTGATGGCATGCATCCTCCTTCCTCAACGACAAAACTTAAAAATATGAAAAATATAGATCTACGGGCTGGAGAACAGTGGTAGAGTGCTTGCCTAGATTAGGGTTAGCGAGATTCCTGTTAGGTAAGTGCGAGCTTTCAAAGCCTGATGATCTGAATCTGATCAATGGAATGAGTGTAACCAACTCGCTTTGCTGCTATGGGATGAGTTGGGGGCTAGAAGAGGGGTGATACAGATAAAGTACTCATATTTAAACTTTTCAATAATATTGAAACAACAAAATAACACATGAGGACCTTGTTTGGCTTGTAAATAACCTGAAAATCCTTAGTGATCAAAGAGGTGACATGTAGCTGAGGGTTCTAGTGTCATCTAACAAATGACAATGTAGTACTTCACTACTAAAACAACAACAACAAAAAAATCCCAACAATTTTCACCATATAATTGTAAAAGGATAAAACTTAGATTTCCGTAGAAGTGTTTATAGTCAGCTCACAGAAACGTTGTTGATTCCTTCGTTTCTGTAGGGCTCTAAAACTGTACACTTTATAGAAATCTTAGGTCATCTATAAAACAAGAGAATTAAATCCAACTACTGTATCACTCCAAGGACCAAGACTTATCATTGGGTGATACCGCGCCCCCTCCCCAAGATGTGATCTAAGTACAGCGAAGCCCCCCTTACATTAAAAACAAAAAACAAAAAAACCCACTAGCACGTATTAGTTATTTCAACAAAAGTACGAGCAGTTCTTACTATTTTTCCACCCAAGGAACTGGTTTGACTTTCTTGGTTTCTCCACTGCTTCCTGCAGTGGCAGGTGTCCCCCGGTCCTTGGTCAGTTGTGGCTTGGCACTGACAGATGCGCCTTTCAGAAATGCCTGCATGGCTTCTTCTCCTGGGTGTAAGACAAAAAGAAACCATTATGGGGCAGCTCCCCTTGAAAGGACTCCTAACCTTGTGCCTTGAGGGAAGGCGGAGGACACATCCCGGTCCCCGCCAGCCCGTAAAAGGCTGAGACCACCCAGACCCGTCACTTACAGTCGTCGCCGTCCCCGGGGCGCCGCGGTTCCCGCCACAGGACGGCGGCGAAAGGCACGGCGGGAGCGCGCCACGCAATAACGTCACGTCCGGCGCGCGGGTGACAGGGACGCCCGCCTTTTGGGCTCGCGGTGGGTACGCGCGGCTCCTGGCTGCGTCTGGGGCGCTCCGCGGCCAGACCTCAGCCCAGCAGTCACTGCAGAGCGCGGTGGGGGACGAGCCGACCTCAGGAGAAAGCTTTGCTCCCAGGACCGGGCTTGGGGCGGACCCACGCTGGGAAAGGCTTTCATCAAGCCAGCGGCTTCTTGGGTCTGCTGCCACCGTCCGTCCGCCAGCCCGAAGGTCGAGGCCGGGACGTGCTCACTTGACCCTTCTCCGGAAGGGGACACCGTGCGGACTACTGTCCCGCGCCCCGATACGCAAGGGCACGGGGCAGACTGCTTTTTAGACGTGAAGCTAGAGAGAGGGCTCAGCGGTTAAGAGCATTGGCTGTTTTTGTGGAGGACTTCGGTTTGATACTTGGGGTTTGGTAGCCATCTGGTGGCTCACAACTGGTAACTCCAGTTCAAGGGGGTCCAACGTTCCCGTCAGGCCTGCAGGCCCTGAATAGTGTGCTGCACGTACTTGCACGCAAGCAGAATACTTAAAACACACACAGCCCGGGGCAGATGTCTTTTTACAGTAGGGAGGGAGGACCATCTTCTATGGACTTAGTGTAATTTCCGAGACCCACTTAAAAACCTAGTGATTGGGCAGGAGATAAACTCATCAGTTAAAAGTACTTGCTTTCCCAGAGGACTGGAGTTTGCTTTCCAGCATCCTGAAAAAAAAATTTGGGGGGGGGGGGGACCAAACGTAAAAAAAAAAGGATTTGAAAGCTTTGTAGTATGTACCAACTGTCAGCAAACAGCTTGTCCTGGGAAGGATTTACTAGTCCAAATGAGCCTTTCCGTTCTTAGCCAGCCTCCGCCCTTAGATGTCCTCATGTTAGCCTAAGAAGTTCATAGTGTAGCTATGGTAGCAGAGATGGTTGTTACACGGGTCCAACAGGGATGACTGTTCTAGTAACTATTGCTGGGAGCTGAAAGTGCCATCCACAGGAATGAAAGATAGTCACCCTTCCTGGGGGTACCAGCCCTCAGGGGATTCAACTAACCTTTGCCCTACAGTGGTTGAAATGTCATTGTTTCCACCAGAAGTAGAATTTGTCTCATTGCGCTTATTTTCTAGAATCAAAATTCTAAAAGGCTACGTTTCATCAGAAGCCTGTGCAGGGTTTGGCAGAAGTACGCTTTCAGTCCTTAAACAGACCTACAAGGTCAGAATCTCTGTGGTGTCTGAGACTATGTATTTATCCTATACGGTTTTTGGTTAATGGACATTATGTTTCTGCTTCCTCCAAACCTCAGGTGGAAAACCTCAGTGTAATCAATCCCCAGTGTTGTCCTCAGTAATTCCAGGGTTAATGCTATAATAAAAGACTTTGTTCTTTTCGGTTTTTTTCCCCTTTGAGGTGGTTCTGCAAGAGATCCTTACCAGATGGTGGCACCTTAAGCTTAAACTTCCCAGGTTTAAGAACTGGGATTCCAGCATAGGGGCTGACAAGATGGCTCAGCGGTTAAGAGCACTGACCTCTTTCCAAAGATCTTGAGTTCAATTCCCAAAAACAACATGGTGACCCACAACCACTTGTAATGGGATCTGATGCCTTCTTGTGTGTCTGAAGACAGCTGCAGTTTGAAGATGAGCTAGTGTACCCATATACATAAAAATAAGTCTTAAAAAACAAACAAAACTAAGCATAGCTGGGGGTGGGGCAGTGGCACATGCCTTAAATCCAGCATTTGGGAGGCTGAGGTAGAGGCAGGTGATCTGAGGCCAGCCTGGTCTACAGAGCGAGTTCCAGGACCAGAAAATAAGCCCTAAGCAAGCATACATTCATTACACATTACCCAGCACAAGACAGACTGCATTGCTTTTCACTACACTATTTGTTATTCTAACTGGACTTCTTCCATAAAATAGCCCAGTTTTTGTGAATGGGGATAAGAATGTAAACTATGCAGGAATATCCAAACTGAAAAGAAATCTCCATGTAGTTTACCGCTGTAAAGGTGGTAGGACCTGGGAGAATGGAGTCTAAAATGAGGTGGGCTAGTCTCATGCAATAACTTTATTCAGAGCACCAGAGAGTTTATTACCCCGAGGGTTAAGAATAAGCACAGGAGAAAAGTGTACAATCGTAAGGATAAGCCACACCTGGCAAAAGCATGTTTTTTCCATAAAGGCAGAAAACAACAGTAGCCAGTTGTAATGAATAATCTGAAACGAATGCACTCCCAATATACCTGGGAGGGGCATGGAAACACATTCCAAGAACAATTCCGTGTTTTGAAGAAACTGAGGACCGCAAACTTGTCTTTTCTTGGGGTGTTGTCATAAGCACACAGAATTCTCACAACTTCATTCTTAGTGTTCTGACACCTTTTACTAGGAAAAGCCCACTGCTTATGAACAAATACAAAAACCACGTGTAAGAGGCCCGTGTGAGGCTGGCATCAACTCTAAGCCAGTGGTTCTCAACCTACCTAATGCTTCGATACAGTTCCTTATGTTCCGGTGACACCAACCACAAAATCATTTTGTTGCTATTTCATAACAGTAACTTGTTACTGTTATGAATTGTACATATCTGTTCTGCAGGATATATGGCCCCTGTGAAAAGGTCGTTTGGCTCACAAAAATGTCGCAGCCCACAGGTTGAGAACCTGTAGTCTAGGTTCTGATGGCAACGAGAAGCATGAAGGTTAGCTATGGAGGAAAGTATACACACATGAAATATTAGCGCCAAAAGGTTGTGGCAGCCCCTTTTACAGATCGATTGATCTAGCTATCTAGATACTCTGTGTCTAGCTAGCTAGCTATGCAGGGATCAGTTTCATACTTGGCAGCTCCAGCCTGTTGGGAAATGTCACCAGGAGCAAACAGGGCGATAAGAATCTGAGATGGTCACATGACTGTGAATGTCAGTAGCCAAGGCTGGCCACTGTGATGAGATGAGACACACAGGACAGAATGTGGACTTAAGGGCATCTGGGGAACAGAGAGATGGTGATTTCCAAAGTGTTGGCATCAAGAATGTTAGGAATAGCAACAACCTGAATCTGACTAGCACTTTTCAAAACTCTAACACAGGAGCCCTCAGTTTATTTTTACACTGCCTCCCCCACCCCCCACCCAGACTACTTTTCAGCTGTGGGGGATTGTTGGCATAATTGCTCTATACTGGGCATTCCTATATAAGGACTTCAGGCCCATAGGTAAGAAGGACAGTAGAAAGGGTCAGTGAGGTGGCTCATTGATTAAAGGTGAGTTCAATCTCTAGTACCCATGTAAAGCTGGAAGGAGAAAACGGACTCAACAAATTTGTCCTCTGATGCCATGTGTGCACCATAGGACATGTGCCCCCATCAAGCAGGTGGGTGTGCTCTAGTGTGCGTGGGGTGGGGGTGGGGTACACTCGAGCATGCACTCTATCTGTCTGTCTATCAATCTATCTATCTATCCATCCATCCAAATTAAATTTTAAAATGAACAGGGCTCCAGGAAGCAGCAGAGAAGAAGAAAGCATTGTATTTAGAGATAATCTGCTGGGATGTGGGCATGGGAGAACTGCTGTTGGGGATACGAGAAGTTATGCACCAAGTTAAGGAAGATGGTGGGCACTGTAGTATAGGATAGTATCTTCATTTGTGACATGACCGCCTGTGAGGAGAGGATAGTGAGCGGTTATGAGGAAAGGCCTTGAGCATGGGTAAGTGTGTAGGTGGGATTCAAGGCAAGGCCCCAAGGCAGAAATCAACCACTCTAGCAGCTGTTCAACATGTACCAGTCCCACGGATAGTCAGATGATCCCAGGAACGTCTGAAGACCACAGAGCTGCCTTTAAGCACAGTCAGTGATGACTGTGACCACAGCAGGTGTGTGATGGAGCTGGCAGCAATATCCTGACTGACAGAGCTAAGGTAAACAGAAGGCGGGACCTCCCCAACCAGAGGAAACGTTGCCTGAGAGCATAGTACCTGCTTTTTCATTTTATTGTTGACCTGTACTTCTGTTATTCTAGTATTTTTATTTTTAAATCTTTTAAATTTTTATCTTTTTTTTTGCTATTTTAGTATTTTTAATATTGATTTTATTTTTAAAATTTAAATTTAAATTTTTCACGAGGCTTACAAAGTAGTAGGTTTCCACATGGAACTTTCGGTTTTGAATATCTTTAACTTATTCGTTGACAACTTTGTACATACTTACACTTAAATCCTCCCTTACACCCCAGACTTACTTACAATAAAGGTGTGTGCCACCTCTGCCCAGCTTCTTAATTGTATTTTAAAATTAGCTTACAAATAGCGCTTCCCATGAACACTTTGCATATATTCTTTTTTTCCTTGCCTCACCCTTGCTTATGCCTTTGACACGCAGCATTTCCCCACCCCTTTCTGATCATGTGTTATACTTTCTTCTCCTCCTCCCTTTAAGGTTTTTCCCCTCCTCAAGTTCATGTGTCCTTTCTGTTACCTGATCTTTACAGGCATTCTAGGTTAAACACACAAATCTAAAAAGGTGCGGCTAAGATCCACATGTAAGAGAAAGCACGAGGCATTTGTCCTTCTTAGCCAGAGCCTTTAGTATAATATTTTCCAGTTCCATCTGTTTTCCTCTAAATTTCTTTAAAAGTGTTTAAGTCAGAATTTGAAATACGTTATTCCAAGACCTTCTGGCCTTTAAAGTTTGAGTTTAATCTAATGCTCAAACTAATTTGCCTTTAGTCTGATGGACCTGCCTTACATTCGTCTTTTTAGATTTTACTATGTTTGTGAGTGCTTTGCCTGAATGCATGTATGTATACAATGGGTATGGCTGTTGGCTCCCTTGGGACTGGGGTTATGGATGGTTGTGAGTCACTCGTGGGTTCTGGTGATTGAACCAGGGTCCTGTGCAAAAGTAACAAGTACTTTTAACCACGAGGCATCTCTCTAACCTGCGGGACCTACCTTTATGTGCAGCTTACTGTTTTCTTTTGTTGCTTTCAATATATTTTCCTTGTTTTGCATATTTAGTGTTGTGATTATGATACGACGTTCTGCCTCCATGAGATCCAGCTGTAAGGCATTTTCTCAATTAGTGATCAAGGTTGGAGGGCCCATTGTCAGTGGTGCCATCCCTGGGCTGGTCGTCCTGGGTTCTATAAGAAAGCAAGCTGAGCAAGCTAGTAAGTAACATCCCTCCACGGCCTCTGCATCAGCTCCTGCTTCCTGACCTGTTTGAGTTCCACTCCTGACTTCCTTTGGTGATGAACAACAGTGTGGAAGTGTAAGCTGAATAAACCCTTTCCTCCCCTATTTGCTTCTTGGTCATGATGTTTGTGCAGGAATAGAAACCCTGACTAAGACAAATTGGTACCAGGGGTGGGGTATTCCTGTGATGGCCTGACCATGTTTTGGGAGGACTGTGGAAGAAATTTGGGACTTTGGGCTGAAAGAGCCATTGGGATGTTAAGCGTTCTGTGGCATGTGCTGGAGCTTGGAAGATGATGTTGAGAACAGTGGCCTCAAAGATGAATGATGCTTTTTCCTTTCTGTATAAAACAAACCTGTATAACACATGTAATATTGCTGGCTTGTGTAAATATGATTGTTTAAAAGAAATTGTGAAATAAAACTTTCAAAGGTTTAAAAATGTTTATTTTATCATTTTGCCTGCATTTATTTATGTCTTATGCATTACTTGGGTACCTGGTGCCTGTGGAGGCTAGAAGGCATCAGATCCCCTGGCACTGGAGTTACAGACAACCGTGAGTTGTCACTTGGGTCAACTGAACCAAACCCAGGTCTGCTGGGAGAGCAGCTAATGTTTTACCCTCTGAGCCCTCACTCCAGCCCCCAGCAAACACTCTAGGTGTTCGTGTTGGTAACTGATTTCCTTTTGCTTTTTCATGAAAAATGTTAGCATTTGGTGACCCTCCCTGGGTGGCTTCAAGTCACTGGGACATAGGTACCTCCCAGACCCTTAATCATCTCTTCTGCTGAAGAATTTGGCACTCACCACTCACAGGCTGTTTAGGGAGTGACCCCTTTTTCAGAACTTCGGAGGGGCCCTTTCCCACAGTGTCAATGATGGGAGCAGCTCCAGTCTTGTGTGTGTGTGTGTGTGTGTGTGTGTGTTTCAGCATTAACTCATGTCTGTTCACTGACAAATGTCCCCGAAGCTCTGGTTCCTCTTTAAGTGGTAATGCCTCATATCAATTTCCCCAGCGTCATCTGGATGCTATTTGTTGAAGTTGCTCTCCTGTGGTGATCATGCCTCCAGCATCCCCACTGCCTCCTGGTTGTTTGCCCTGTGGCCATGGCCATGGTTCACCTGGTCCAAGAGTTTCAGGGTCTTCCACAGTCTGGATGGCTTGGCAGAAAAGAAAGAGGGAGACAACCCCCAAGTCTTGCTAGTTAGCAGGCTGATAATTGATTTTCTTAGCTTATTACAAAGTTATTTAATTATCTATCAATTTACTTCCTTTTTTTGGGACATGGGGTCTGTTTTATGTAGCCCTGGCTGTCCTGGAGCTCTCTGTGCAGACCAGACTGGCCTCAAATTCACAGAGATCTGCCTGCCTCAGCCTCTTGAGTTCTGGGATTAAAGACGTGCACCTCAATGCCTGGGTACAAGTATTTTTAATTTTTATGGTAAGTATTCCAATTCCCTCCAAGTGATTATTTAACTCGGATTTATACACTTCAAGATATGTAAAGGTTTAAGTTTGGTTCATGGAATAAAACTTTGTAAAAGTAGGGTGTGGTGGCACATGCCTTTAATCCCAGCACTCGGGAGGCAGAGACAGGCGGATTTCTGAGTTCGAGGCCAGCCTGGTCTACAAAGTGAGTTCAAGGACAGCCAGGGCTATACAGAGAAACCCTGTCTCAAAAAAACCAACCAGGGCTGGTGAGATGGCTCAGTG
>NC_034601.1:18457444-18458786 GCF_900095145.1 Mus pahari
AACCAACCAACCAACGAACCAACCAAACAAAAAACCCTTTGTAAAAGATGTGGATCCAGTTTAGGAATGTAGGTCAATCCCAAGGTTCCTAGCCCGGTGCCTTTAACACTCAGAAGTGAGAGATGAGGAAAGCAATGGCGCTGGCGCCGGTGGTGGCGGCGAGGGCGGCGGCACCAATAAACAATGAGTGAAATAAAGAGTGAAGTCCTATACCTCCAAGTTCAAGCTCAGCTCTGTCTTTTTGGGTAAGCAATTTTAAAACATTGTATTTTAAATTACCCCTCCTCCTCTACCTCCTCCTCTACCTCAACATCCTCCTTCCTTCCTCCTCTCTTCTTCCTCCCTCTCTCCCTCTTTTCTCCTCACTCCTACTCTTTCTCCCCCTCCTCCTCCTTCGCGTGTGGGATATTTAATAAAGACTTCATACAAACTAGGTACCTGCTTATTCACTGATCCATACTCTGAATTCTAAATTTCGCCTAACAACGGGAAGGTGAAAGTCCGTTGTCTCCCTGGAAAGATCAAGTGCGCTGGAGATGTAAGCAAGGTGCTGTGTTCAAAGGAAGATTCACCTGGGTTAGTGTGCCGGCTCGGTCATCAATGTCCTCCAATGAGAAAGCCTTGGCTGAAGCTGTAGACAGACAAGGACTGAGAAAGTGCAGGGCTTTTTTAAAGATATGGTCTGTCTATGCATTTGAAGCTGGACTTAAATTTGCTGTTTAGCCCAGGCTAGTGTTGCAGCCACCATCCTCCTGCCTCTGACTCTATGCTACAATGAGAAGGATCTTTAAGGCAGCTCCAGCTAGCTCAGTATGGCTCATTTATATACTAGAAAAAGGGCCCCGTATTTATATGTGCAACCTTTTGCTTTTCTTTCTCACAAGATAAAAGAAAGAACCAATCTCCCAACCTAAAACAAACAGCAGCAGCAGCAGCAACAACAACAAACAACCCAACCTCCTCCCCTGCAAAAACAAACGAGCAAATAAACATAATTTAACCAGTTTAAACTTGGGAGACTTGCAAAGCTTCTCTATTGTGGCTTCATTCTGCCACCTAGTGGTCAAGAAGAGAAAAAATCAGACCAGAGCAAAATTTTCTGATTAGCGTGGTTAAACCTTTACCAAGCCTACATATGAGCTGACTACCTGATGTTTCNGAAGAAAACAATTCAATATTCTAAACCCTTGACTCCCAAACCATTTTCCAAAATACTTGTACCTTGGCGCTACAAAGTACAAAGATTGTAGAGTGAGAGGCTCTGATTCCCCTGAACTCTCTGCTGCGTCTTCTCCTCGCTCCTCCTGCTCCCCCTCCTCCTTTGAAGGAAGGGTTTATTTCA
>NC_034601.1:18459146-18478973 GCF_900095145.1 Mus pahari
AAGAAGAAGAAGAAGAAGAAGAAGAAGAAGAAGAAGAAGAAGAAGAAGAAGAAGAAGAAGAAGAAGAAGAAGAAGAAGAAGAAGAAGAAGAAAGAAATAGCCTGAAGTCCTTGCGGGTCATGTCTTCCCCAATATGCTGAGCAACATCATAAATAAACACTGTTCTACTTAAAATCAGAAATCCAAAAACAGAAAAATCACAAATTC
Organism: Mus pahari; assembly: GCF_900095145.1. Taxonomy (NCBI): domain Eukaryota; kingdom Metazoa; phylum Chordata; class Mammalia; order Rodentia; family Muridae; genus Mus; species Mus pahari. The sequence continues at coordinate 18,459,354 of NC_034601.1, forward strand.
TTGCTGGGTGACAGTGGTGGCCCAGGCCTTTAATCCCAGCACTCCAAAGGCAGAGGCAGGCGAGTCTCTGAGTTCAAGACCAGCCTGGTCTACACAGTGAGTGCCAGGACAGCCAGGCCTGCACAGAGAAACCCTGTTTCCAAAACCCCAAACCAAACCAAAACACCCCACACGCACAAAAACCCTTAAAATATTGGTGTAACCAAGATGAATATATTAAGGATTATATGCGTGTGACCATGTAGATGGCCAAGACTCCTTGGGGGGCCTTCCATTATGTGAGGACACAGCAATTAGTTGCCACTTGCAGTAAAGTAACCAGTCCCTCACTAGAAGCCATGACCTTTGACTTTCCAGTCCTCAATGGCGATGTAATTTTGTGTCTTGTAAGCTACTCAGTTTATAGTGTTTTGTGACAGTGGCCTGATTTGAGTAAGATGACCTATCTACCTATCTTGTTGGTCATAATCTATCCAATTTTTTTTTTTAATGTGAAAATGTCAGAGCTAAGAGAAAAATCTTCAGAATTCTAAGGACTTGCTTCAGGAAGTACCGCGCAGATCTTTCGGGTTGACCACCGAGTAGTCTGTTGCTCACCACAGAAACACAGCACAGAATATTCTAGACGCGAGCCTTTCCTTCAGTCCGTGAGAGTGCCCATGATTGATAATGCTTTCAGAGGACACAGTGCCTGACCTGACCGAGTGGGTAGAGTCTCTGATGACCACATGTCACAGGTGTGTGACCGAGGAGCCTCTCCAGCGCTGGCCATTGCTAGATGTCCTCCGGTGCTTCACCAAGTGCTCTGGTCCATTAGACACTGCGTCCGCCTCTTCAGGGTCTTGAGCAGCATAGCTGCTTATTCAGAAGACAGTTGTCTGCTGACAAGATGACAGTGAGTAAAGCTCTTGCCATTTCTCCATTTGTTTAAAGAAAATAAGGCAGAAAAATAGGATGAACGTCTCTTAAAATGTTCGGGAGAATTGTTCTGTCGGGCGATGTCCACTGGAGAAGACTCCTCAGACATGGGTTCAAGGCAATAGGAAGCCGTCCAGTGACCAGCTTTGCTGGGTTTTTGTGACCCTAGGTCAGTGCTGATCCCTTTTTAGGGTGAGCTTTCAAGCAGAAATCCGTATCCTGGGGTAACGCACCCCTGTTACTAAGAACAGTGAGCCAGAAGCAGAGCTACAGAAGCCAAAAGGCAAGGTTAGTGCATCTAGGAACTTTCCCAGAACTATGAGCTCTGATAGAAGGCAAGCGCTCAACCACTGAGTTCTACCAGAACCCTTCTACCTTAAAAAAAAAGTCCCTATTATTTATCTAACACTTTAAATGCAGCATTCTTTCCTTTGTTCAAAGTCATGTAATACATGTGCATTAGTAACATGCTATAATACAGACCCAACGATGAGATGAGACGAGATGACTCAAACAAAAAGTGTGTTTGTATCTCTTGTGACATCTAGGATATAGGGGAAGAAACACTCCACACAGTTCTGCAGGGTTCCCTGTTCTGTTTTTAAAGGTTTATTTTATTTCATTTATTTTATGTATATGAGTACACAGTACCTATACTGATGGTTGTGAGCCATCATGTGGTTTCTGGGAATTTGAATTCAGGACCTCTGCTTGCTCTGGTTGGCCCCAGTTGCTCTGGCCTAAAGATTTGTTTATGATTATATCTAAGTACACTGTAGCTGTCTTCAGACACACACCAGAAGAGGGCATCAGATCCCATTAAAGATGGTTGTGAGCCACCATGTGGTTGCTGGGGTTTGAACTCAGGATCTCTGGAAGAGCAGTCAGTGCTCTTACCTGCTGAGCCATCTCTCTAGCCCTTATCCTGCTCTCTTATATCATCTATGAGCACCCGTGTATGGTAACAGCACCACAATGAGCTGGACCTTACCTCCTCAATTATCAAGCAAGAAAATGTCCCATAGGCTTGCCCACAGGGCATCTGGTGGGAGCATTTCCCCAAATGATGTTCTCTTCCCCAATGACTTATCTGATACACTAGCCATCAGAGAAATGCAAGTCAAAACCTCATTGTGATCCCATTTTACCCTGTCAGAATGCCATAAGAAAACAAATAACATTTTCATAAGACAATAAATAACAATAAATTCTGTCAAGGATGTAGACAAATAGGATACGCTTGATACACTGTTGGTGGGAATGATAACTAGTCCAGTCTCAGTGGAAGTCAGTCTGGAGTGTTCTCAGAAAACGAAAAAATAGCTGGGCAGTGGTGGTGCATGCCTTTAATCCCAGCACTTGGGAGGCAGAGGCAGGTGGATTTCTGAGTTTGAGCCCAGCCTGGTCTAAGTGAGTTCCAGGACAGCCAGGGCTATACAGAAAAACCCTGTCTTGTCCCCCCACCCCCGCCAAAAAAAGAAAATGAGAAAATGAAAAAATAGTTTTACCACACAGAACCTGGCTTTATTACTGCTGGGTCCAAGTCAGCATATCATGGAGGTGTTTGCACATTCATGTTTATTGCAGCTTTATTCTAGCAAATGAGTTTAGATGCTCAGCAATAGAGAATGCTTAAAGAAAATATGGTTGGGGAATAAATGGAGATGTAGTGAATAGAGCCAGTCTCAGAAAGACAAATTTTGTATGTGTGTTCCCTCTTCTGTGGTTCCTGGACTTTATAAAATCCTGCATGTGTGCATAAAGTGCAAACACAAGTGAAAGTGTTCAGGGGAAAAGAGCACAAATGGGGGCTGGAGAGATGGCTCAGTGGTTAAGAGCACTGACTTCTCTTCCAGAGGTCCTGAGTTCAAATCCCAGCAACCACATGGTGGCTCACAGCCATCTGTAATGGGATCTGATGCCCTCTTCTGGTGTGTCTGAAGACAGTGACAGTGTACTCACAAAAAAAAAAAAAAAAAATCTAAAAAAAAAAAAAAAAGAAAAAAGAAAAAGAAAAAAGAAAAAATACAAATGGGGAGGGGGGGAAGAAATCCAAGGACATGCATGTTGTTTCAATGTGTGAGCCTAAGGTTGCCCATCTAAACCATGCAGGCCAGGGTCAGCAATAGTCTAGCAGTAGAAGTGAGTGGCTGTTAGCCTGCTTCAGGTGAAGAACAGCTGTGGATAACACATAAGCTGTTCTTTTCTTTATCATTTCTGGTACCAGGGATAGAGGTCAGGGTCAATGTAAATCACTCTACCGCTGGTTACACTTCTAAATTAAAGACATTTTTTCTTCCTTGAATGTCTAAAATTTCGGGGTGCTGCAGGATAGACTCACTCTTCTGCAGTTAGTGTTATGTCTCAAAATATGATTTGACGTTGAGTTGTTTCAGTAAATTGTCTTTTAAAAGTCATGACGAAACAATAATATACAGTGAAATTTAACCACACTTAGAGGAAACTCATGCCTTTGGGGGAAATCTGGCTTTTTGCTTAAGTATCTCACTTCACATGTAGGCAAGAATTGAGCTGTGGACATGAGCGCCTCAAGGAAATGACCACGTTTCTGTGGCTGCTTCATTCTGGGCAGTGACACATCTGTCCTGGTAAAAACCAGCCTTGCTGGTCATCTGTGGCGCATGCCTTTAATCTCAGCACTTGGGAGGCAGAGGCAGGAACTTGAGGCCAGCCTGATCTGCAGAGTAAGTTCCAGAATAGCTTGGGCTACACTGAAAAACACTGTCTTGAAAAACAAAACAAAACAAAATACCAAAAACCAATAAAATAAACAGGAAAAGAAAAGAAAAAATCAAACTAAAACAAAGCCAAAAAAAAAAACAAAAACAAAAAACCAAGCCTCAAGACATATGTGGTTGAATGTTTTTCACTTCTAGTCTCTAAGCAAGTGTGTGTTTCCACACAGTGTCCTCTGTGGTGAGTGGCGGATTCTCCTGAGAGCTCACCAAATGAAAGGCTTTCACAATGCTCCTGGGTGTCTACCAGACCCAGCAAAGTTATTGATGTGGTTTTTGGGGTGAAAGTCACTCTGTCTTGTGCAATAGTTAGAATCTGCTGAAACCAGCAGTGTTCCTATATGGGACAGGGGTCCAGAGCTAACCCGGAGGCTATAACAGAGGTAAAGACTACGAGGCATTGGGGAGCGTACGCCTTTTGTGGTCAGAGAGATCGAGCTTCGTGCCTTGGGTCTGTGTCTCTCACTCTTACTGGCTTCTGGCTTCTTCATTAAGTGGGAGACAACCGCAGGAGTCTCCATGGGAAGACTGAACTACTCATTGACTCAACATTGCTTGTTACTTACTTCGTACAAAACACTACCTAGTCTGGGGGTTAGGGAACATAACTTCAAGTAGGTAAAGCCCCTGCTCCAGCATGTTTGTATTCCAGTAAGAAGTGAAAGACTGTAACACACAAAAACGTAAGAAAATGCAACAATAACAACAACAACACACACACAATAAGTAAGCAAAACGCTAAGGTAAAGATATAGATCAATACAGCTTTGAGTTGCTGTAGTTCTTCTCTCTCTCCTTTGCTTCATACAGTTTGCTTGGGAAGCTTCCAGAGCGATATAGTCACAACTAACAGCCCTCGGAAATGAGCTCGTGTCCTTAATCTTCATGACCTAACATGATTTCTCTAGAAACATCTGTGCATTAACAGGAAGACAAGATGGGAGATCACATTTTGACTCTCCTTCCTTGGTGGGTTGACACTGCTGGTCCAATCCACTAGTAAAGGCAGGACCCTTAGGCTCCGCGTGGCCAGTGGAAGGTGGCAGTTGGAGGGAGCAGATGCTTGGTCAGCCTTCGCCTGGGAGCGGTCTGGCTCTGAGCATCTTTTTTTTTTTTTTTTTTTTAAGTTAGGATTTCTTTTTTTATTTATTATATGTAAGTACACTGTAGCTGTCTTCAGACACTCCAGAAGGAGTCAGATCTCGTTGAGGATGGTTTGAGCCGCCATGGGCTCTGAGTGTCTTATTGGAGCGGCTGCTGGCATCCAGAGCTCTTCCTGGATTCACTGGATTTAATTCATCAGCTTTGTGCTCCTGAGAACCAGCTCTGGTCTTTCAAAAATAAGATGTGAGTTCGCTGAGAGGTTCCCAAGGTATTGCCTTGTCAACTGCAAGCCTTTTAGGAACAGTTTAGTGAGTGGTGACTGCTAGATGCAGTTGGCTGTTAGCCCAGAGCCAACAATAGACAGACAAGGTATATACTTAAGGGGTCTGGAAATTGAGGTTTATCTACTCACAGAAAATGAGTTTCTAAAAAATTAGCTTGAAACTTGGAACCAGAAAAAAATTTTTTTTAAAAGATTTATTTATTTATTATATGTAAGTACACTGTAGCTATCTTCAGACACTCCAGAAGAGGGAGTCAGATCTTGTTACAGATGGTTGTGAGCCACCATGTGGCTGCTGGGATTTGAACTCCGAACCTTCAGAAGAACAGTCTACCCACTGAGCCATCTCACCAACCCTGGAACCAGAAAAATCTTAGAACATGGTTCTCTAATGTCAAGGTAAGTGTTCTGTGACACTGGGCTTGAATTATGTAGGGACCATAGATTTTAGAATTTGGAGCCTTGAACTTGCTTCACACCACACCAGGAGCCTTCCTGTACAACAGCCTTCAGAATTCATCTACATGGTCTTTCCTCACTATGGGATCCGGACTAGCAAGTGGAGGACACCTTCTATGGCTTACAGATTTGTTTATGTATATGGGGATTTTGGCTGCATGCATATTTGCACACCAGAAGAAGGCAGCGGATCCCATAGAATTACTGTGGGTGCTGGGAATTGAACTCAGGACCTCTGGAAGAACAGCCAGTGCTCTTAGCCGCTGAGCCATGCCTCCAACCCATCTATTTCTTATTCTAGTTCAGTCCCTCTTCATTCCTACTGAAATATTAATGTCTGAACCATGCTGCTTCACATTTAGTTACAAAGAAAGAACAGGAGTATCATGTGAGAATTAGTGTCTTGACTCTCCAGGACAAACTTATGGGAGAGGAAGGTCTCCCGACCCCTGAACAATCATTTTACTTGAGGATATTTTTCATTGCATTCAGAAACATGTTGTTTTTATTATCGTCCTTACCCTTGTCCCATCTGTTGCCCTGGTAGAGAATGGCCAACGCCTGGGAACAGGATGGCATGACAGAAGCTCTACTTGGCTTTCCAGACCCAAGCTGGATTAAACCAGGTTCCCTGAGGAGTCCTAAGGCAGCTGCCAGGAGCAAGGAGCCCACTCATTGGCTATTGGCCGTGACTGGGTTGGCCAATGGTGAGATGGGGTCTGCCTGTCCCCATGAGTATCAGACTCATGAGACCTGGCCACTTTCTCCTCATTTCTGTCTGTACGATTGTCAGTGGATCTCACTATACCAAAAGGTAAGAACAATTCTACATTCCTGGCTGGCTGGGTCTGAATGCCGAATCCCGCTTGGGCTGTGTTCAGATTTTGCTCTCTGCAGCAGTGTGAGGATAGATGTTGAGAAAACTCAGACCAGGCAAACATGGTCGAGGCAGATAAGCTTTGGGGCTTTTCTTTAATTCTTCAAAGCTCTAAGAAAGAAACAGTAACCTTTCAGTTCACATGCTTGAGCCTAACCCGACGTTTGCCCTGTTCATTTGATGGCGGCGGGATGCCCACAGCAAAGAGAACCTGGAGTGAGTGAGGTAGGAGGGTCTATCCACAGACGGGACTCCATTGGAAAGTGGGATCTGTTGCTTCTCAGCTTTACGAGTTACAGTGTTAGGAGAAGCAGGCAGAGAGGGCAGCCCGAGGAAGCCCCGTTGAGGTCAGACGGTAGGATCCGTCTTTATTACTTAGTTCTACTCAGCAGATACGCGAGGAGCATGCACTGTAGAACACTTTGTCAGGGCTGTGAGTGAAACCATGGGTGTGGTCTGAGGAGTTGGGGACATCTGTCAGCACAGAGACATTTTAGGGGATTGGGTGACACAAAGTGGTGAGAACCTGGAAAATAGTGACAAACTGGACAGAAAGCCTCATTTTGAAAGATATTTCTGACAGAGGCACTGCACCTGTTGGGTCTTTGTCAAACCTAATTCTTGCTCCCTGAACACAGCATCGGAACCATGGAGGTAGAGGAGATGAAGGAGGGAGGGGTTTGGAAGTCAAGGCAGCCTCTTGTGTGTCATGTTATGTAAGTCCCTAGTCTGAAGAAATTTTGTTTTTGAGGCTGGGTCTCAGTATATATTCCTGACTGACTTGGAATTGACAAAGACCAGGCCATCACTGGACTCACAGAGATCCACCTGCCTCACTGGCTCCCAAGTGCAGGGAGTAAGTGCATGCTGAGAGTGGGTTTTGAATCAAGCCTCACAAGAATCGAGCCACCTCACTCCCCGTGATGTCATTAAAAAGAACTGCAATGAGTTTGGTCAGAGTCATTCTGGGAGCAAGAGGGCAGGCACAGCAGGCCAGAGGGGCATGAGCGTGCAGTTTGGTTCCCAAGGCTTAGTGAGAAATCCTTGATGCCTCGCTCCCCATGTCTTGAGGAATCTTAAGAGACACAGGACTTGCTTCTAGCCTCATATGTGTGAACATGTGTGTTTGTGTATGTGGAAGCTGGAAGGGTCTCTCCATGAGGCTTTTTTTTTTTTTTTTTGAGACAAGGTCTCTCACAGAACCTGGAGCTTGACGAAGGCCAGACTGAGGTCATTGATCTCTGGAGATATTCTTGTCTTTGTCATCCCCTACCCCCCAGTGTCAGGGTTAAAGGTGACAGCTTTTGACATGCGTTCTAGAGATCTAAATTCAGGTCCTCATGCATCTGCAGAAAGCACTAATCAACAGAGCCACCTCCCAAGTGCTTAACATTTTATTTTATTTTATTTTATTTTATTTTATTTTATTTTATTTTATTTTATTTTTTGGTTTTTCGAGACAGGGTTTCTCTGTGTAGCCCTGGCTGTCCTGGAACTCACTTTGTAGACCAGGCTGGCCTCGAACTCAGAAATCCGCCTGCCTCTGCCTCCCGAGTGCTGGGATTAAAGGCGTGTGCCACCACGCCCGGCTTAACATTTTAATTGTGCGAGCGCACGTGTGTGTGTGTGTGTGTGTGTGTGTGTGTGTGTGTGTGTGCAAGAGTCTAATGTGTGCAGACATGCTCATTCTATGGCAGGCACACGGAGGTGAGAGGGTAGCTTTTGGGAGTCATTCCTCTCCTCCCACCTTGTTTGAGGGGGTTCTCTCTGTTTCTTCTGCTTGTTCACCCACCGTCAGCCTCAGGAGAGTGTGATTGCGATCACATCTTGCTTTTTATGGGAGATCCAGGGATTGAACTCAGGCTGTCATCCTTGCCCATGAATTGCATTCTCCTTAGCCCTCATTTTTGTCTTTTTCCAAGGAGATTACAGAGACAAACATTCCAGCTGCTTGTCAACTCAGGGGACCATTAGTCCCCATGTGCTCTGCTAAAGTCAGGGGGCACTATCTTTTGGAAAGCAAAGGCTTCAATCAGGAGCTCACCCTACAAGCTTTATGGAGGGAGGCTCTGCTTTGCCAGTTTCTTGAGAGTGTACAACGTGTGCACACATAAATAATGGACATGAGAATGCTAACAGCTCTCCAAAGGCTGAGTGACACCTTCCAGATAATCTTAGGAGCTAGACAGAGGTGCCTGAGCTCCTGGTACTGCCACTTATGATTGGGTTGTGCCATTGTGAAACTGCAAACATTAACTTAATTTTTATTTGTTTTTGCTTGTTTAGTGTGTGCTACTGAGGTTTGAGCTTAGGGTTTCATACACATTAGGCAAATGCCCCACCACTGAGCTCTATCCTCAGGTACCACTTTGATCCTTAAGAATGGCTACTTCCAGAGCTGGAGAGATGGCTCAGTGGTTAAGAGCATTGACTGCTCTTCCAGAGGTCCTGAGTTCAATTCCCAGCAACCACATGGTGGCTCATGACCATCTGTAATGGGATCTGATGCCCTCTTCTGATGTGTCTGAAGATGGCGACAGGGTACTCACATATTTAAAATAAATGAATCTTAAAAAAGAATAGCATCTTGGCTTCTTCATGTCTCAGCATCTCCTGCTTATTGCAGCAAGAAGCAGGGCTAAACACAGGCTCAATGAGATAAAACCTAAAAGCACTTTGTGCTGGTGCACACCTTTAAACTTAGCATTCAGGAGGCAGAGGCAGGTGGATCTCAGAGAGTTCCAGGGCAGTCAGGAGTCCCTTTCTCTGTCTGTCTGTCTGTCTGTCTGTCTGTCTGTCTGTCTGTCCGTCAGTCTGTGTGTGTGTGTGTGTGTATGTGTGTTCCCATCTCATAAAACAAAAAACAAAATGAAGAATCTTATGCAAATGCTACTCTGCAGGATTGTCATACGTCAGAAACGTTCTCCAGTTCCTCATCTTACAGCACCCCATTGAGCAGGTTAGGATGCTGGGCCCAAGCTCTGAGGCTTATCTTAGAGGCAGCTGCAGGCCAGGCTGGTTTGTAAGCTGGAAGTCTCTTGAGGCACACCTTCCTACTCTGTCAGCTTCCTCTTCTCTTGCGCTGTCACACCCCCTCTTTGGAGTCTCATGAAGGTGAAAACAATCGACAGCCCAGGCTTCCAGCACACAGAGCGTTTCCGCGAGGATGTAGGAAATGCACTCAGTCTTTCTGCTTCTGCAAGCAAGGATGCTGCTTTTGGCTCTGGCATTCCTCTGTGCCTTGTGGTCTTTACTGGCTGGGGGCGTTGACCTGTTCTCTCCTTGTAGCCTCATCTCTGCCAGTCCCAGAGGAAACGCCAATCTTGAGTTTCACAAGATTCTGATGTGGCTGCTGAAATGCCAGCAGGTCAAAGAGGAGTTTCACACACATCTCCTTCCCTATCTGCATGTCCTGAAACATGCAGCTGTCCCTCTGCGTAACTCCTGTGCGGTTTGCTAGGAAGACCAGTGGGTCATTGGGTGACATGCTCACTTTTTTTTTTTTTTTTAAATTTGAGACAGGGTTTCTCTGTATAACAAATAGTAGAGCTCTGGCTGTCCAGGGTGCTCTCTATAGACCAGGCTGGTCTCAAACTCACATCGGTCAGCCTGCCTCTGCCTTCCGAGTGCTGGGATTAAAGGTGTGGCACCACCACTCCTGGTCCTACCTGGTTGCTTCTTATTTTGGCAGAAATGACCAAACCTTTCTGGCTTCCAGATGTCTCAGCTGTTGGTCTCCCTCTTGAGGCCGTGTGGCTGAAGTGAAACTCAACAGCTGTCCACAGTGGGTGATACATTCATATCTTTTTGCTTCCCTTCTCTCACGAACATGTACAGTATTTTGTAAGTTTAAAAGCTACTCCACACTTTCTGCCAACCGGGTCTTATGATACTATTGTGAAATCACATTTCTAGGCAAAGAGCATAAAGCCAGGGAGGGGGCTGGGAAGCCAGGTCATTGGATTGACAGTCTTCTGGTCTCTCACCCTCTCCCCATGGGGAAGGATACTAAAAGGCAGGGAATGCAACTGTAGTATGTTTCTCTTCCCCGTCTGTGCCAGAGTCTGTTATCCGGCCAGGGCTCCTCTTCCACGTGTTCTGTTAAATCTGGATTATTACTCAAGCACCCAGCAGCAGCCCCAGTTCCTCACCCCTAAGTCAGAGCCGTCCTAAACGACAGTCATTGCTCACCCACTTACTCCAGACACTCCACTAGGCATGGTTCGTGGATTTCGTCACTTAGTCTCCCAACAAACACATAAAGGGCAAGAACTGATTATTTACCTGAGCATGTGTCTTTTTTGAGTAATCCTGTATTGTCTCCAAAACGGCTGTGGTCATTCAATGAGATGGTGGGACAAAGGCTTTCCACATGTAAAGCATTACACTGGATCCTTGCTGTCCAACACCTATCCACAACGCTTCTTTTGTCACACACTCTAGCTGTAGATTTATCTCTCGTACTTGGTTCCATTCAGTAGTGTTTCCCTAGAGAAATGGAAGTCTTTCGAAATTAGAGTGCAACTTTGGCTTTATCTACAGAAAGAACAGAAATAATGTTGAATTAAAAAAATAAAAAAAGAGGCATTCTGTGTATTCATGGGTATCCAGAGCTGACTTTACATCCAGAACTCGGTGAAAGCGAAGCCTTCAGTCGGGATCTGTCCTTATCGGCCAAAGGCTTAGGGGCTGGAGAGAGAGCTCAGCAGCTAACAGTATGTGCAGAGGAAATTTCACAAAGAACCTGGTTCACAACTGTCTGTAACTTAGTTCCAGGGGATCCAATGCCTTCTGCCCTCCGTGGGTGTCTGTACATAGGTGTATACTCCCATGAATATTCAAATAATTAAAAAATAAAAACAAACCTTAAAACGGAACAGCTAAGGGTGTGCAGCGTTTAGTACTTCCATCCCGTGCCCCTCGGGGAATCCCAGAACAGCCATACCTGTAAGTAAAGAAAAGCATTAAGAACATGGAGGCATGTGGGAAGAATGTGTTCTTAGATGAGAAAGATTATTGGTTTTTCAGGAGAGAGGGAGAACAGAAAACTAGGAAAAGAGTTCCGTCTTTTCCTTCCTCCCCAGCACTAGGGATATGTTTTGAGCTTCCCTTTGTCTTTGGGGCCCCCCCTTACCTGCTTACATTATTTCAAGTATTTTGGTGTCTTTCCTATTTCCCCATGGAAAAGATTGGTGTTTCTTAGATTCTTGAGTTGAAGTTCTCAGGAACATGATTGCTGGAGCTGGAAGAAGGGCAGAGTTGACCTAAGACAGACACAATCTTAAAAGTCTCAGAGCAGTGGTGGGCAAGATGACTCAGTGGGTAAAGATGCTGAACCTAATGGCCTGAGTTAATTCCCCAGGACCCAGTTGGTAGAAGGAGAGAACTGACTCCCACAAGGTATACACACACACACACACACACACACACACACACACACACACACACACATTAACCAACCAACCAACCAACCAATAGACTGACTAACTGACTAACTAACTAACTGTAATAAAAAAGTTCCAGGGCAAGTCTTCTTTCTAATTACAAGAGGAACATTTGGGGACATTCCTCTGGTCTTCACTACCCTGCCCTCTTTTACTCTGGGAAAGAGCCAGACCTACGCTCCGCTTCATTTTCTTTGTAGCAGTTTCTGAGACTCGGTTTTGGATCACTCCAGATTCGGTAGGTGGCGACAGAGGCACTCAGAGACATTATGAGCCAATCTGGGGCAGACTCCTGCTCTCCAAGAGCTCGCTGGCTCGCTTGCTCGGGCAGTTGTTTCTGGCCCGCTCCTCTCCACGCCTGCCAATTCCAATTTGTGTCCGGTCAACCTTGAATTGGGTATTTAGAGAATGATGCTCCAAGGCAAGGGGGAGGGCAAGGATGAATTTAATCAAAGGTATTTAAAATGATCTTACGCCACAGTTTACAGCACCATTAAAAAAAAGTCACAGGTACAGTAAAGAGTGATATTAAATATAGAGAGTGAAAAGAAAATCAAAACAAAACAGGGTATTACCACATCCTTACGAGAATAAGAGCTGTTTATTGCTTGTAATCAAGGAAAATGTCAACAGCACATAAATGACAGACTCCCTGTACACCTGGGAATGAGGACAGACAGGCGGAAGGATGATCTGCACCTAGAGGGCAAGTCACAGCAGTGTGACATAAGAAGACAAACATAAGAAGACGTTAATAAGGGACGGGCTGTAGCTCAGTGGCACAGCAGTCGCCTAGAAGAGATGAATAGAGAGGCCCTGGGTTTGAGTCTCAGCACTGTGGGTGGAGAGGACAAGAACCTCTACATAAAACCAGCCAAATACTACAGGAGCTGGGCACTCTGGTACACCCAAGTAATCCCATTTCAGGGAGGCCAACGCAGGAGGAGTACCCTGAGGTTGAGGCCAATTTGGGCCATAGACAAAGGCTCTATATTAAAAAAAAAAGGATAAAACTTAAAAAGAAAAGTCTATGAGTGGTGGCTTTTTTTGTAATCCCAACACTTGAGAGGTGGCAATGAGGCCATCATGACTTCAAGGTCATCTTAAATCCAGTGACTGCGTCTTTGAGGCTTGACTGGGTTCCATGAAACTCACTCTCAAAATAGTGCCCCCTCAAAAGACCCCAAATCAAAACATATCAAAGGCACAACAGTGCAGAAGAAACTTTGTGACCCCAGTAAGTTAAGTGACGGAGAACACTTATACAGGTACTTAATGAGGATCTTAGAAATGACTGAGGGATGAAAAGCATTTCTTTTGCTCACTAAACTTAACAGTTAAAACAGACGTTTTCTTTTGCTTTTGTTTTGGTTTTTGAGACAGAAAATCCATATCACTTTGACTGTCCTGGAATTCACTATGCAGACTGTGCTGGTTTCAAACTCATGAAGATCCGCCTGCCTCTGCCTCCCAAGTGCTGGGATTAAAGGCGTGTGCCACTCTGCTTGGCTAGTAGTACACCTTATAAAACTGAGACTACTCAAAGCTGGCAAGAGTAATTCAGCTAGGCCTGCTTTTTTTTTTCTTTGCTGTGCTGAGGAAGGAACTCAGATCCTTGCATATGCGAGGCCAGTGCCCTGCTACAGAGTGGCACCCTCAACCCGAGATAGGTCTTTGTGTGCGTGCACTCATGTTCTTTTGGGTGGCAGCATCGTACCTCGTAATGTTGGTATGTATGTTAACTGATTTTAAAAAGAGGCTGAGAGAGAGCTCAGTAGTTTAGAGAGCATGTTACTCTTCCAGAGGATCTGAGTTCGGTTCCCAGCACTGAGAGTGGGCAGCTCACAACTGACTGGTACTTCAGCTCTAGAGGATCTGTCCTCTTCTTCTGGTTTCCTTAGACTCCTGTACACAGATAAAACACACACACACACACACACACACACACACACACACGAATGAAAATAAAATTAAATCTTTTTAGAAAGACTTAAAAATGTTTAGGTGGTCTGGAGAAACAGCTCAGGATTAAGACCTTGCACTTGTTGCTTTTCCAGAGGACTCAGGTTTGGGGTCCTAGTACCAATATGGTGCCTCACAACTATCCATAACTCCAGTTCCAGGAAATCCTCTTTGGGTCTCCTTGGTCACACACACACACACACACACACTCACACTCACACACACTCACACTCACACACACACACTCACACACAATCACACACACACACAGTAGCACACACAGAATCATTCACCCACACATACATAAATTAAAAACAAAATAAGTCTTTTTTTACAAAAAGGTTAATTAGGGCATAGTGTCACATGCCTTTAATTTCTGCACTTGGGAGACAGAGGCAGGTGGATCTCTGAGTTCTAGGTCAAGTTCCAGGGCAGTCAAGGCTACAACAGAGAAACCTTGCCTCAAAAACCCAAAAGGACAAAAAGTTTAGATTTCTGGGCCCAATAATTTATATCTGGGAACATGTCATAATAGAAAGATAAGTTTTTAGAAAAGCCACCTGCCTGAAAACAGCTCTGATTATTTTTAAATCAACACATGATACCATTTGTAGCAGATTATAAAATATTTTGAAGTGGAAATAAGCTAAAAAAAAAAAAAAAAAGAAACCAAGTTTAAAAGAACTACAGATAGCTTGGTCATATCCACTCTATAGACCGGCAATGCATATATTTTAAATGACCATAAAAGCTAGAAAATGACAAGACTTAAACACAGGAGAAGATCTTTAGGTGAAGAGTGATTTTTGTCATTTTAAAGAATAAACAGATTCTTTGGAATTAGAGTTGCTTTGCCCTTGTAGTCCCCAAAGAGTCTCTCTCCCCTCTCCCCTCTCCCGTCTCCCCCCCTCTCTCTTTCTGTGTGTGTGTGTGTGTGTGTAAATGCATGCACACAAGTGCTCACATGTATATATGAAAACGAGGGACAAAAGATGAGCCTGAAAGTGGGGAGCTGGTTAGAGTTGAGCGGAACAAGCAGAGAAACCCAGGACGGGACCCTGGGATATTCTGTGAGTGTGCACGCGCGCGCGTGCGTGTGCATGTGTGTGTGCACACGTGCGTGCGTGTGCATGCGTGCGCGCGCGTGTGTGTGTGTGTGTGTGTGTGTGTGTGCGCGTGTGCGTGTGTATGTGCGTGTGCGCGCGCACGTGTGTGATCCTGCACTCAGGAGGGGGAGACTGGAATCAGGCCCTCCCTGCCACCTGTGGATTTACAGTTCTAAGGCTGAAAGCAGACTGATTGCAGGAGATTTTGCTACTCATTGCAGATTTCAGAGAAGGATGTCTGAGTGTGATGGTTTGTATATGCATGGTGGCCCAGGAAGTGGCACTATTAGGATGTGTGGCCTTGTTGGAGTTGGTGTGGCCTTGTTGGAATAGGGTTGTCACTGTGGGTGTGGGCTTTAATACCCAAGTCCTACCTGCTTGGAAGCCAGTATTCCACTAGCAGCCTTTAGGAGATGTAGAACTCACAGCTCCTCCTGCACTGTGACTGCCTGGATGCTGCCATGTTCCCATCTTGATGATAATGGACTGAACCTGTAAGCCAGCCCCAATGACATATTGTCCTTCTAAGAGTTGCCTTGGGGTCTAGAGAGATGGCTCAGTGGTTAAGAGCACTGACTGCTCTTCCGAAGGTCCTGAATTCAAATCCTAGTAACCACATGGTGGTTCACAACCATCTGTAATGAGATCTGATGCCCCCTCTTCTGTCTTCTGTCTGAAGACAGCTACAGTGTACTTATATATAATAAATAAATAGATAAATAAGGACATAAAGTTTAAAAGAACAAAAAAGAGTTGCCTTGGTCATGGTGTCTATTCACAGCAGTAAAACCCTAACTACGACATGGATGAAGGCTTCCTGGGAGAGTGAGGACTGGGTAGCCACTGAAGGCTTTCTGGGAGAGACGAGTATGTAGATGCAGATCTTTGGAGTGGATTCCACCTAGCTGGATAGGACATGATGCGGGTCCTGATTGGATGTGCCATGTGAGTCTGCCCTTGCCATGACTATTCACCCCCCTGTCAATTTCAGGGCTCAGGATGCCACTGTTGCAAGCTCTCCTGTTCCTCTTAATCCTGCCCAGTCATGCCGACGACGTCACTACGACTGAAGAGCTAGCTCCTGCTTTGGTCCCTCCACCCAAGGGAACTTGTGCAGGCTGGATGGCAGGCATCCCAGGACATCCTGGGCACAATGGCACACCAGGCCGTGATGGCAGAGATGGCACTCCTGGAGAGAAGGGAGAGAAAGGAGATGCAGGTATGTAGAAGAGTCCTGATCAGAGGGGTGGGAGAGTCTTTGCAGGGTAAATGATTCCAGTGATTAAGGCCTAGACACAGACACAAGCAAGAGGCAATACCTTTTATTATTATTATTATTATTATTATTATTATTATTATTATTATTATTATTAATTTATTTACTTATTTTTATGGTTCATAAGCATCCTGGAGCTTGCACTGTTCCCCTTGAGTGGGGCTAGATGCTACCTGCTGAGGTATCCATGACTTCACTCCATCTGCATCTCCTTCTTCCTGCCTACCCCTCCCCTACTACCAATGTATTCCTATTCTTGTTTTCTCCGTAATTCTTGCTCTATCCATTGGCAATCATAGCACTTTCCATGCATTTCTGAAGCTCTCAGTACTGTGGTTTAGTCAAGAAGACAAGTGTAATGGATTGCCCTAATGTTGCTTGTATTCTAATGCTAATTTGGGACCCCCCCCCAAGACTGTGCCCCAGCAATGAGAGAGTCTGCATGTAAGACGCTGAGTGACCCTGCCCCCAAGTTATTTCTGATTGGTAAATAAAGATGCCAATGGTCAATAGCTGGGCAGAAGAGACACAGGTAGAGTTTAGGTTTCTCAGACTTGGGTTCAGAGGAGGAGAAGAATGTGAAGGAGGGGCAAGGAAGTGGCCATGGGGGGAGGAGTCGAGAGCATGGCCCTGAGGGATGCCCAACTGGAAGGAAGAGCAGCTCAGATGCAACATAATAATAACTCGGGGCTATCAATAGGAAGGTTGATGCTTATAGCATAGAGGGTAGGTATCCGCCCAGCTCTTGTGTTGTTTAAAGCTTGTTGTAAATATGAAGGCAGTGAGTGTGTCTCTCATCTGAGAACTTAATAACCAAAGGTGGGGTAGAAACCCTGGGCTGGAATTTAAATAACTTTTACAGCAGACAAGACTCTGGGTAGTGGTTACTAAGAGGAGATGTCTTCCAACATGCAACATGCTCATCTGAATGTGTGCAGATGCTGAAGGCATGGGCTACAGATGGGGTGTATTCAGTGAGGATGCAGATTAGCAATGAGGCTAATCTGAGGAGGTAGGGCTTGAGCCCTGCCTCAAAAGGATGGTTCCAGAGGGTAGAGGAGGGAGGACATCTGGACACAGGGGATAGAAGGCAACACAGTGGATGGTCAGTGCACAGACAGCTGGTAGGGTACAGTGACTATATGGATACTTACTGGAGATTACTATCTGGAAATCTGCTGTGCTTTGGGGCATATGGAAAGGCATGGGATGAAGGAATGAATAAATGAGTGAATAAATGGATAAATCATACTCAGAACATCTACTGACCCCAACTGACCTCTAACAACTCAGAGCTTCTACCACAGCAAATCATTCACACGTCAACCAGAGAACAACGAACAAGGATGTATTATCTAGCTCGAGAGTTCTAAATATCCATCATCAATCTGCTCACTCATCTTTTAATTCACCCATAAAGGCTTTGAAAACTAAGGTTGGAGATGAACTTATGGGAGCCTGCCAGGCTGTGGAGAGTGAGGGAAGTGGAGATGACGTCTTTCCTTGGCTTGTGAAATGGACTGTGGGTAGAGGTTCTGGAAATAATGCCTCTTGCTGGAAACAGCCTGGGCAGTTCTATTCCCGCCATTCACAGAATTCTTCTCACTTTCTAGGTCTTCTTGGTCCTAAGGGTGAGACAGGAGATGTTGGAGTAACAGGAGCTGAAGGACCACGGGGCTTTCCAGGAATCCCTGGCAGGAAAGGAGAGCCCGGAGAAGCTGCTTACGTGTACCGCTCAGCGTTCAGCGTGGGGCTGGAGACCCGCGTCACTGTCCCCAATGTTCCCATTCGGTTTACTAAGATCTTCTACAACCAACAGAATCATTATGATGGCAGCACTGGCAAGTTCTACTGCAACATTCCCGGACTCTACTACTTCTCCTACCACATCACGGTGTACCTGAAGGATGTGAAGGTGGGCCTCTTCAAGAAGGACAAGGCGGTTCTCTTCACCTATGACCAGTATCAGGAAAAGAATGTGGACCAGGCCTCTGGCTCTGTGCTCCTCCATCTGGAGGTGGGAGACCAAGTCTGGCTCCAGGTGTATGGGGATGGGGACCACAATGGACTCTATGCAGATAATGTCAACGACTCTACATTTACTGGCTTTCTTCTCTACCACGATACCAACTGACTGCAACTAACGTGTAGCCCAAACACCCGGAGGATCACAGAACAGTCTACACACTTTTAGCTTAGTTCGAGAGATTGATTTTATTGCTTAGTTTGAGGGTTCTGAGTATTATCCACATGTGTACTCATCCGTTCATTAAATGACTTTATAAAAAATAATTTCTGTGTTCCTAGTCCAGAAAAAAAAAGGCACTCCCTGGTCTCCACAACTCTTACATGGTAGCAATAACAGAATGAAAATCACATTTGGTATGGGGGCTTCACAATATTCTCATGACTGTCTGGAAGCAGACCATGCTTTTTTTCTGCTCACTGTACACAAATCTTGTTCATGTAAACCCTGTAAGGTACATATGTAACACAGTGTCTACTCTTTTCACAGCTTGGTCTTTAGGCTGAGTGGATGAATGTCTAAAGACCCACAAGTATTAAAGTGGCAGAGCTAAAATTGGAGGGCAGAGTACAGTCTGTTCGCACTGGATGGCACCATTTTTCGAAAGCACATGTTCATTTGGAGTGTTGGCAGAGATCTCTGTCCCATCTCATTTGTCGGTCTCAATTTACATCCATCAAGACTTTTCCCCTGTAGAGCTCTCTCAGAGATGGTGGTCCTATGTCTATGTTCTATTCCGATATTCATTGGCTCCCTCTTCACTTCTCACATCCTCCTCTCCGTGCCTTTGCTCACAGTCTTCCTTCCAGCTCGGGGGTGGGGGGGAAGGACCCTACCTACCTCTGCACGGAGTTGGTTCCCTGTCCTTCAAGGCCACTTGGGTAGGTGATGTTCTGATGTGACCTCACTCCAACTCCCTCTGTGTTTTTCCACTGATGAAAGTCTGTATCTGGGACGTGGTCTCCTTACACTAGGGTCAATTGCCTGGTTAGGCTGAGCTTCCTTCCCCTCTGAATCCTCCCCGGATATCTTCGACAAGTACTTCAAAAACAGGAGTCTCCTGAATCCCATTTATATTCATAGTTTGCTTCGGTTTCTACAATACTCATTCTTGTCTAACGAACTACTAGGACATTTAGGAACCCTGTGGTTTAAGCACCCAACCCCCGTTCTAATGGTCAGCTTCATCCTTCCGAGGGAGGTGAAGGATGACCGCGCTTTCTGCAGTGCCAGCAGAATTAATTCTCCCTCAAAAAAGTAATTTCGGTCTGAAACACAAAGCAGGGCTGAATTGACCTCATTCTTTCCGTGAGCACTGACAAAGCGGAGGGAGGATCAAGGATCCAGAATTCATTCTTTTTTTTTTTGGTTTTTTTTTTTTTTTTTTTTTTTTTTTTTTTTTTTTTTTT
>NC_034601.1:18478983-18485337 GCF_900095145.1 Mus pahari
TGTTTTTGTTTTGTTTTTTTTTTGAGACAGGGTTTCTCTGTACAGCCCAGGCTGTCCTGGAACTCACTCTGTAGACTAGGCTGGCCTCAAACTCAGAAATCTGCCTGCCTCTGCCTCCCAAGTGCTGGTATTAAAGGTGTGCGCCACCACGCCCGGCTCAGAATTGATTCTTAATTTCCAGGAATTACCGGCTGGGGAGATGGATTTGTGTTTAAGAGCACTTGCTGTCTTTAGAGAGGACCTGGTTTCTGTTGCCAGCACCCACACTGGACAGCTCCCAGCTCCCTGTAACTTCAGTTCCAGGGAATCTGATGCTCCTTTCTGGTTTCTGCATGCACTTTGGTGCTCACAAATATACCCAAGGCACACACGCATACACATAAAATAAACAAACAAATCTTAAAATACCATACCATAGAAGCCGGTTAAATATATTTGGCCCATGACCTTCATCAGTGGGAGCCTTTGATAGATCACCTTGACACACACCACCTGGCTCTCAGTGTGTGCTAAGGTGATGAGGAGGCCTCCCTGGCTTCTCCATAGTCCTATGGTTTCTTGTTCCTTCTGTGAGCAGTGGGCATATGTAGCCCTCAGGCAGCCCTTCGTGACTGATGTAGTGACGGTACTTGGAATCAAACCTAGAGCCTCCACAGGCTAGGTAAGTGCTCACCACTGAGACCCACATTTGGATATTTTAAAACTGATCTTCAGGGGGCTGGAGAGATGGCTCAGTGGTTAAGAGTACTCTCTGCTCTTCCAGAGGCCCTGAGTTCAATTCTCAGCAACCACATGGTGGCTCACAACCATCTGTAATTATAGGACCCCCTCTCGGGGACCCCCCTCTTAGGGACCCCCTCAGGTCCTCAGATTATGGGAGTCAGGGTGTCCCAAAAACCTACGATAGACAGACCTTGATGCAAAAGCACGAGGCAGTTTAATGGCGGAGCTCCGGGCCAGCGCAGGAGGCAGAGGCGCCTACCTTGAGACTCAAAAGCTAGGGGTTTTTATAGGTAAGGTTCGGGGGATGGGGAGAATTGGCGCAGTTACATGTGATTGACTCATTCAAACATAGCAAGGCAATTACAAGTCAGCAGAATGGTACATGCAGGCTAAAACATTTAGGAATTCCAAGGGCCTGAGGTTTACTGGGGTCAGCAGGATGTCTGGTTAATGTATGACTCTTAGTAAGCTAAGGGAGGCACTGCCCTGTCAGATGGCTAAAGAGTCAGCCTAGATAGCTTGGGCTAGTTCCTGCATTCCTTTCTTTTATCTTTATGGTCTGTTAGTCCTAGCGGCAGGGCGGGCCCCATCATGCCTGGACTTGCCTGGACTTGTTTTTCACAGTGTTCAGCCCTGAGTCTTTGAATTTTGAAACTTACTCTTTTAATTTTACATTTCCAAACCTTGAATCTATATAATTTTCCCTTTCATAATGAGATCTGATGCCCACTTCTGGTGTGTCTGAAGACAATGACAGTGTACTCACTTACATAAATAAATCTTTAAAACAAAACAAAACAAAACAAAACCCTGATCTTGAAAACCAAGAGGTGATTGGAAATTGAAAGACAAAATGATTATTGAAAGTGTGGGGGCCTGAGGGAGGGGCTGTGTAAGGGGGACTGGGAGGGAGGGGCTACGATTGAGATGCAAAGTGAATAAATAAATAATGGAAAAAAGCCCAAAATGATGCTTTCAAATGATTTAGTTTACATCCATTAATAAACATCTTTTGTATAAATTATGAAATAGAGCTACAAGTGCCCCACAGTGGTAAACTTTCCCTCAGGAGAGAACTGCTTAGGTGACACTTTGAAGGCTTAGAAACAAAGTAACGGACATCTATGCAAATATTGGACATCTATGCAAATGTTAGACATCTATGCAAATGTTGCTGTTTTCAAATTTAGGTTCTGGATGAGTCCCGGTGGTAAGGATAGTGGAGGCTTTGTCTTTTAAAGCACTTGCTGGTCATTACTTTCTACAAATGAAGATCCATTCCAATGTTACAAGTAAAACCACATGCTGAGCATGACTTCTGTTTTTATTTCCGGAGAAGCATTTGGGAGTGAGAGAGGGCTGCGCTGTATAGTAACTATGTTGCAAGTAGCAGAATGCCCAACCTCAGATAAGACCGACAAAAAACCCCAGAAATACAGCACTTGGTTGGGACCCAGGCAGGCGTCTTGTGTGCTCCTTCTCCTCCTCCATCTTTGTCTTGCCTGAACCTGTCTGCCTTAGTCCCTCCTCCTAGCTCACCATCATCCCCTTCAGCTGCCATGCTTGCCCAGAGCCAGGTATTGCTAGTTCTGCCTCCACCATCTATCATGGAGCAGATCCCAGATCCTCTTTAGAACAACTGCACAGTTTCCTTCCTCCACCTGCTGGCCACCGCCCAAGTCATTTGGGGTTGCTTTGTGCTGAACCCAGAGCTCCAAACAGAGTTCCAGGCCTGGGACTAGTGACAGTTTGAAGTCTAAAATTCAGAGTGGCTGGAGACTGTAATCAAGCATCATTCTGGCCTACAACCTGTCAGTTTGGGGCAAAAGCACCACAAGTGTTGTAATTCCAGATGCTCACTTAACAGCGCAAAACCAAAAAAAAAAAAAAAAAAAAAAAAAAAAAAAAAAAAAAATCAACAATCAAGACATCATGCTTCCTCCAGAGGCCAGCAGCTCTACTGTGATAAACCCCGAGAAAACCCATTTAGCTGAAGCACAAGACAATGGTTTCAAAATAGCAATTTTAAAAGGATTTTTAAAATCCTTTTAAAAAGGGACTTTAAAAGGATATGAATAAATCCCTAAATGAAGACTGTGAGCACACAATCATTGAGTGAAATGAGAAAAATAATTCAAAACAGGAAAGTAGAATTTAGCAGAGAAATGGTATCCTGAAAGAAAAACCATACTGAAACAAAACTCAAAATGAAAAACTCAGAGGTAAGCTTCATCAACAGATTAAAAGATGTGGGAGAGAAAATTTTAGGCTTTAGAGATAAAGTAGGAGAAATAGATCAGTCAGAAAAAATGTTAAATCATCATCATCATCATCATCATCATCCAGGCACAAAACATTCAGGAATATGGTACATTATGAAAATTAAAATACAACATATATAAAGCTATGGGACACAATGAAGGCAATTCTAAGAGGCAAGTATATAGCACTTAGTGTCTACATCAAAAAATTTGGAGACATACATATTAATAACTAAATGACACACCTGAGAGCGCTAGAAAAACAAGAAGAAATAATACTCCAAAAAGAGTAGATAGGAAGAAATAAGCGGAGGGCTGAAGTCAATGAAATACAGTCAAAAAACTACAAAGAACCAAGGAAAAAGTTTTTGTTTTGTTTTGTTTATTTGTAAAAGCAACAAAATTGGCAAACTTTTAGTCTGACAACAACAAAAAATAGAGGAGATCCAAACTGACAAAGTTAGAGATGAAAAGGAAGACATTACAACAGATACCAAAAAAGATACAGAATCCTGAATTCTACCAGACCTTTAAAGAACTAATACCAATACTAAAATTATTCCACAAAATATAAACTGAAGAACAGCTCTAAATTCTTTTGATGAAGCCATTACCATGGTACCAAAACCACACAAAGACTTGACAAGAAATTATAGCCCAATATCCCTTATGATCAGATGTAAAAATTCTCAATAAAATATTTGCAAACTGAATTCTAGAACACATAAAAAAAAATCAACCACGATAAACAGGCTTCATGCCAGAGATGCAGGGATGGTTCAACATATGTAAATAAATAAATACACTCCATTACATAAAAGGACTGAAAGAGAAAAATTCCCATGATCATCTCATTAGATGAGAGAAAGAAAGAAAAGCCTTAGACAAAATCTAATACCTCTTCATGATAAAAATCCTGGAAAGATTAGGCATATAAGGGCAAAATTCAACTCAATAAAGAGAATTTATATCATGCCCACAGCCAATATCATCCTAAATGGAGAGAAACTGAAGCATTTGGGTCAGGTGACCCGGTAAGCAGCGTTCCTCTGTCATCTCTGCTTCAGCTCCTTCCCAGACTGCCCTCCCTTAGCAACTCTGATTAAGACAAGTGAGCTGAGTGCCGGGTGTGGTCGCCCTTAATCCCAGCACTTGGGAGGCAGAGGCAGGTGGATTTCTGAGTTGGAGGCCAGCCTGGTCTACAGAGTGAGTTCCAGGACAGCCAGGGCTATAATAGAGAAACCCTGTCTCGACACCCCCCCCAAAAAAAAAAAAAAGATGGGTGAGCTGAAATAAACCCTTTCCTCCCCTACTTGCTTTTTGATCGTGGTCTTTATCACAGCTACAAAAAACCAACCAAACTCCGTCCCTCCATCCCTTCCTTCCTCACTCACCCTCTGCCTCCATCCCCCCTCTCTCCTGAATATTGGGACGATTTCTCAGGTTCTTAGTGGATTAGATGAGGTTTTGTTTCTTTAGAGGGAGGTCTCCTCGAGTTACCCAGGTTGGCCTCCACCTGCCGTGGTCTCAGTGTTGGCCTCCTGCTACCGGGTGGCTTGGAGTTTTGTGTCGGAACTAGCACATTTGGGTATCGTGAAGCAAGATCCCGGGTTCTCTTAAAATCCTCAAGCAAATGTGCATATTTGTGGGAGCAGAGTTAACTGGCTTAGGCTTAGATTACACAGTGTCTCATCCTCCATGGGTGTGGTTCCTTTGTGAATTCCTGTTTTGAGACTGGGTAGTTACTACCTTCAGTGTTCTGTGTTTCCTGTGTAGCATTTACTCTGG
This sequence comes from Mus pahari, assembly GCF_900095145.1. Taxonomy (NCBI): domain Eukaryota; kingdom Metazoa; phylum Chordata; class Mammalia; order Rodentia; family Muridae; genus Mus; species Mus pahari. Next base: position 18,483,756 of record NC_034601.1, read on the forward strand.
GACCTGGTAGGTGAGTCTGCGACCTTGGATCTATTTTGCGTTTGTGCAGCCTGGAACTAAGTCTAGGAGTTATGTAGGGACCTCTACAGAGTGAAAAGAACCCATTTCCAGCAAGCTTCCTGATCCCTTCCTGGCATTCTTCAGCTCCCAGGACCCTCCCTTTCCTGATTCTTCTGAGGTCTGGTGCTGTTTTGTGTAACTAGGGTTGGTTTGGAGTAAAGTCCTTAGAAGAAAAAGAAGCCTTAGGTTGTCTTGAACGGTTTAAAAGCCATCACCCTCCCTCTTACTCTCTCTGGCCCCAGGGCAAGCTTTCTTTGGGGGTCGGTGGAAGAGTGCCTGCAGCATCAGGACCTTGAAGTCAGGAAAGAGCAGTGAGAAAGTCAGCCGTTTCTATTGGCATTCCTGGTGCAGAGGCTACTTTTCTGGGTCTGTCGGTTCGCAAAGGTGATTTCTGGAGCTTGCCTGATGGTCTGGAATACGCAGTTCCTGAGTCTAACCTGCCTTTGGGCCAAGTCGAGAAGCTGGAGAAGACAAACACACCCAGAATGCTCAGCTGGGCTGATTTTTCTGTAAATAAACATGTTTTTGAACAAAATTTACCATATAAAAATACTTTGTTGTGGTTATTGTTGTTAGTTTGTTCTGTTATGTTTTGCTGAGACAGGGTTTCTTTGTGTAGCCTTAGCTGTCCTGGAACTTATTCTATAGATCAGGCTGGCCTAAGAATGAGAGATCTGCCTGCCTCTGCCTCTCAAGTGCTGGAACTAAAGATGTGTGTGCCCATGCTTGGCCCTCTTCACATTATTAACTATGTATTCTTCACAAAGAATTAATTGGTGGGGTGAAAGGGTTATTTCTCTGCAGTGGTTGGGCAGACACGCATGAAGCTCTACCCATAGCTGAGACATTGCTGGCAACGGATAGCTGATGGGCCATTGGGATCCATTTTCTTCAAAGGTGTGGCCCCTGAGAGAATACCCATGCTTCAGCAGACGATCCAACACTCACTAAGAGGTCGCAGTGGGTTTTAGTACAGCATAGGAAGCTGGGAGACAAAAATGATGGCGGGTATATGGGAGGAGTTAGATGGGATGGACTCAGGGTAGATTTGATTGAAGCAAAGTATATGCACTTATGAAATCCTCAAAGAAAAACTTTAAACAGACGACTGTGGTTCAGTTCGTGGTCAGGGTCAGGGCTGTGATGTGTGAGCACCTGCGGGAACTATTAGATGCTGTCATATCTCCCTCAGCCTGAGGGCAGCCTCCTAGCACAGTTCTTCCGGTACCCTTAAGATGCCCCATGATTTCCTTCTCCTAAAAGTCTTTTAACAGCCTCAAGTGGGGACTTGAAGTACGCCCTGCGCGCGCGCTGGTTTCAACGTGCACTACCAGTTCCTGTTGAGATTTAGTTGCCATTGGGAAAATTGTTAAGAGGCAAAGTCATTAACTGGTGCCTGTTCTAATGAAAGGATTAACACGTCCACCCTGGGAGGCCTTTTTCTCTTTTGCATCGCTGCCATGTGATCGCTTCAGCAAGAAGGGTTTGGCCGCACATTGCTGTCTTTTTTTTTTTTTTTTTT
>NC_034601.1:18486306-18489186 GCF_900095145.1 Mus pahari
CAGTTCAGTTCACACAGATCAGCAGTGGTAGCTCTAACAATTTATTTTTACAAAAAAAAAAAAAAAAAAAAAAAGAAGTCATAATGATCTCCTTTCTCGGGGATTCACAAGTTTCCATGGGCTAATCCACATATTCTAAATCATTCCACTGTAGCTGAACAGTTTCCCTTGGGCTTGCTATTTTTTATTTTTTTCTTCCAATTTTTTATTGGATATTTTCTTCATTTACATTTCAAATGCTATCCTGAAAGTCCCCTATACCCTCCCCCTGGACTGAGTTTCTTATTTGCATCCAAGGACATAGGGCCAGGATCTGTTCTGTGCCTGAGCCCAGGGACCAGCCTGAGGTCTTCTGAGGTTTAGTCATGCAAAAATATTTGTTAATGGAGCAACAAAGGCACTATTATTAGGCTGTCACAGGATAAAATAAAAAAAAAAAACTGTCATTTCCCATTTATTTATTAGCCTTAAATTACCCAGCTTAGAAACCTCTGTGAAACTTTCCATTTCATCACTGGCTTACAGAAGCCATTTATTCATTCAGCAAATATTTATTCAGCATCTAATATGTACCAGACATACGACAATGAAAAAAACACCAATAATATTATTGAAGTACCTAAAAGGTATTATTTTATTTAATCCTCATGGCACTTTATAAAACACCACTGACGAAGTTGATCTATATGAAAGCTGGGTGTAAGAGAAACTAACATGTTCAAAGCCACAGCTCTTAGTCTAACAAGGATCAGACCCAGAGCCCATGTAGACGAGAGGAAGAATCCTGATGACCATTCCCCTGCTGGCTCTGAGACATTTGGGGCACAGGTTGTTCACAGGACCTTTTGCTTGAATGTTCACCGTCCTGTGGAAAAATTCTTGCCTTGGGAAGTGAGTCACTGAGTTTGTCTTATGACAGGGAGTCTGACTGTTAACAGGAAACATGAGGAAATGTCTTAGCCATCATTCAACTGGACAAGTTCTGAGGCCCCAGGTTCCTTGTAGTATAACACAAGGAAAATATAGGGAGTGTCTTGCAGAAGGAGCTTGTTTATAGCAGCTGAACGAGGCTGAGCCAATGGTAAAATAATCAACAAAACGTTTTAAATTATACATTGCATAAAATGTAAAAATAAGAATTAAAAATAAAATATAGTTTCCTTACCACAGAGAAAGCGAATCTGAAGTGGAGTGGAGGCAGTGTAAATGTGTCCCCATTAAAGCTACTGCACGGGAAGGGTAATGCTGATTTACACGGGAGTTCCAGGTTAGCCAGGGCTGTGGAGCGAGTGATCGAGAGATTTTCTGAAAAGAAAGAAAGCAAAAGTACCTGATGGGTGGGATGGTGGGATAAACAGCTAGCCTTACTTGGGTACAGAACCACAGCCTACAAGAGGGGCTCACTCCAGACCTAAGATCAAGCAGCCAAGTTAGAATAGATTGCTCTGAATTAGAGTCTACAGTATGGGAAGCTTATGAACTCCACTTATTACAGTTCTTTTCTTAGAAGGGCCTGAACAAATGTGCGAATAGTTCATAAAAGTAATTTGCAATAGGGCTGGAGATGTAGCTCAGTTAGCAGAGAGCTTGCCTAACACACAGGAAGTGCTGGTTTCAAGTCCCGGCACTCATAAACTAAGTATTGGTGAGCTCGGCACTTGGAAAATGGAGACAGAAGGGAGGAAGTTAAAGGTCCTCAAACACAGAAAATTCAGAATCTGAGCCAACCTGGGCTATACAAGATTCTGTCTCCACAAAAAAAAAAAAAAAAAAAAGTAGTTTGCTATGTGTGATGGTTCACATCTTTACTCCCAGCGTTCAGGAGGCAGAGGATCTCTGTGAGTTCTAGACCAGCCTGGTCTACTTAGAGAGTTCCAGTCCAGCCAAGGGACAAAGTGAGAGTGATCAGAGAAGAAAACGTGTGAGACTGTAGATCAGTGATTCTTGCCCTTCCTAATGCTTTATTGTATTTCCTCCTGTTGTGGTGACCCCTAAGCACAGTATCATTTTCGTTGCTACTTCATAACGGTAATTTTGCTAAGGTTATGACCCATACTGTAAAAATCTGATGTGCATGGTATCTGATTAACGACCCCCAAAGGAAAAGAGGTATGACTACAAAATTTAAAAATGTAGCTTTATTGCCTTTAAAAACTGGCCAAACAAGACTTGCATAATGATGACACTAACTGACATACCATGAGGATAAGGGAATGTCACAGGGCCCCACCCCTAGGTGAAGAGCTCCTGGCAATCAGTGGCTGCTGAGAGAAGGCAAACAAGTCGCCTCCAGAGACAAGCTTCTGCCTAGGCTACACAGTCACAGTGGTCAGCCCTAAATATGTTTGCACAAGCACAACTCTGTGAAGTTATTTTTCCCCAGTCCTGCTCCTGGATTGATGACTCTGAGACTAATTATTTATTATTAAATGACTAGGCCATACACTTTGGCTCATTCCCTGGCTAACTCATAACTTATTTATCCCATCCAAACTATTCTATGTCTTCCATTTGGCTAATTACCTCTTCTTCAGTCCCTGACTTTGAGTCTCCACAGCGTCTCACTCAGCATCTCCCTCTGAGTCTCTTTACTCTATCCTGCGTTCAGGTACCCTCTAGTTTATGTCCTTTTTTGGTGCTCTTGAATCTCTTTCTTATATATTCGCTATTTCCCAGAATCTTCTGTCTTCCTGCGAATGTCCTGCCTCCTGCCTCAGCGCATCGGCCAAAGGCTTTTCTATTGACAGGTGATACTTAGAAGAGATTCTCTTACATAACACTAAATGGTTCAGAGGGTCATTTCTCTGTCCGTCTATCTGTCTGTGTGCATGTATCTCTCTCTCTCTCTCTCTCTCTCTCTCTCTCTCTCTCTCTCTCTCT
>NC_034601.1:18489248-18499715 GCF_900095145.1 Mus pahari
GAGAGAGAGAGAGAGAGAGAGAGAGAGAGAGAGAGAGAGAGAGAGAGAGAGACTGAGACAGATTAATTATAGAAGACAAGGTTATGAACTTGAGAGGGGATCACATCTTAGCAGCTGGAGGTGGGATAAAGGGAGTAATGTAAATATCCCGAGCATGGATGAAGCTGTCAAGAATAAAAAAGACTTAAACACTGTCTGAAATGATAAGACATCCAGTAAACCTGAAGTTATTTGCACTAAGTGTGGCAAGTTCAAGTCCCTGACGTATGAAGAGGCCAAACACATGATAACAAGCCAAAACACATGTTAGTAAGCCCAAACACATCATAATAAACGCCCCTCATGGGCAAGGGTAGAAGGAGGCAAGTCACACAGAGGAGAGAGCCACTGGAGTGAGCACTGAGGTAATGCATTTCTTAATAAGTAAAGATTGAAACAACAAAGACACACATTTTACCTTTACCATTTTCCACTATATAATTAATGAAAAAGTCTAAAGTAGCAATATTTAATGCAGGCACGGAGCATGATTTTGGATTCTCACCACGGCTATTTTTATTAGTTTACAGCTTTTTGAAAGAAATTTAGTTTTATCAGAGAGATGAAAAATGGCCATACATTTTGTCTAATAATTAGATTCTTAAGACTGCACAGGAAGAGAATACTCCTCACTGTAAGATTATCTTGGTATTCACTAGTATAATTTAGGAGGCAGAAGCTGGAAATGAGCTATTCTATAATGGAACATTAGAATTATAACATCCTTGCATGGCAGCACAAGAGACTGCATATTCCTGAACAGTGATATCCACAGGGAACTTTTAATCACCTGTGAAATTACGTAAAGTACAGAGTTGTGGGCTATGATTTATAAGTACACATAAAATATGCCATAGCGAAAGATTAGCGAACCCAGCAACCCTAGCGTCCAGGAATTAGAGGAAATTACTGTGCTGACACTCTGTCACCACAACAAATAATGGAGATAACCAGCAAAAAGAGTAAAGCTTTGACAGTTTTGGAAGCCAGTTGCTTTGGTTGGCTCGTGACAGGGCAGCCAACTGTGGTGGCAGTGTGTGGGGACAGCTACTCCATGGTATCAGCGAAGCAAGACAGCCCAGGTTAAGTCCCAGCACCCCTTAGAGAACATCCCATGATTGTCTTCTCTACCTTCCACCTCCTAAGGATTTCAAGACTACCAGTAGTGCCATAGGCAGGACACCAAGTCTTGTACACTTGGCCTTGGAGGGACATTCAAGAGCTAACCTTAGAGCTGGGCATGGTAGTGTATACTTATAATCACAGTGCTTGGGAGGCAGAAGCAGGCAGAGCTCTGTGAGTTCGAGATCAGCCTGGTCTACTACATAGTGAACTCCAGAACAGTTAAAACTACCCAGTGAGAGCTGTTGGCTTGGGTTTTTCTAAACTTACTTTATTTAGGGTTCTAGAATGCTTCAACCTCTTTTCTAGCCCACCAACCAGAGGTAGGGGGAGAAGAAGGCTTATAGAAAAAGCAGTTTGTGGACCTGTTTAGAAGTAGTTTTTTAGAATCTACTCTTTGTTGTTAGGATACCAGTAGTCTAGTCTAATAGCAAACACCAAACACGGATTATCGAGCAGCAGCTCAACTCAGAGGAAAGGCAGGTTCTGGTTGAATTGTCATGAGTCAGCAGACATGGCAAGAATCAGCCAGACTACCACGAGAAGTTCTTTGTTGGGTTTCCCTCTATGAAGAGAAGACCAGTGAAGACCAGCAAATGTTGCAGGCTGTAGCAATGCAAGAGCGTCCTTTCACTGCACGTGGGGTTCTAGTTATATTCTTTCCAAACGTCGTGCATCCTCTCAAGTGTCTGCTTCAGCAAAACATTACATGTCTTCTCATGTGTGTTTCAGCAAAACATCCTCTCACAAGACAGCTTCCCAAAGAACATCCCATGACACCACAGGGTTGTTAAAGAAACCAGAAATCCCCACTTAAGAGACCCTGTCTCAAAGAATAAACAAACAGGGGAGGGGATAGGGGATTTTGAGAGGAGAAACTAGGAAAGGGGATAACATTTGAAATGTAAATAAAGAAAATATCTAATAAAAATATATGTAAAATAAGAATTAACAAACAATGGGTGCTGGAGAGATGGCTCAGCGGTTAAGAGCACTGACTGCTCATCCAAAGGTCCTGTGTTCAAATCCCAGCAACCACATGGTGGCTCACAACCATCTGTAATGGGATCTGATGCCCTTTTCTGGTGTGTCTGAAGACAGCTAGAGTGTACTTACATATAATAAATAAATCTTTAAAAAAAAAGAATGAACAAACAAAAATATGTAAACAGGTGAGAAACTTACTTTGGGTTGTATTAGTCATTTACTCAGTTTTTTTTTTTTTTTTTTTTTTTTTTTTGAGGCAGGATTTTTCTGTCTTGCCAGGCTGGCCTCAGACTCTCTGTAGTCCAGCTGAACTTGAATTCCGGACTCTCCTGTCTCAGCTTCCTGAGGGCTGGGATTACAGACGTTATACCACCGTGCCTGGCTTTGTGGAAAAATTAACGCTTCTTTTTTTTTTTTATGTTTTTTGATTATTAATATTCTACTGCAAATAACATAAACTTAAATCTAATTACGTTGCACAGAAATAGGAATTTATTGTTCCATAAATAAATTACAAGGCTAGACCATCCACCCACCTATCTATCTATCTATCTATCTATCTATCTATCTATCTATCTATCTATCTATCTATCTATCACAGCAGGTAACTTCTTCTTTAACTATATTTTATGTGCATATTCCTGAGCCTGCTGCCTGTGGAGGTCAGACAAAGGTGTTGGATCCCCTGGAACTGGAGTTGGATACAGTTCTGAGCCGAGATGTAGGCCCTCTGCAAGAATAATAAGTGCTCTTAATCCCTGAGCTATCTCTCTAGTCCCTGAAGGTAACATCTTTTGTAAGACCAGAGAAAAAAAAAGCTATGAAAATATTTCAGTTTCTGTGTATCATTCTTTAAAAAAAATTTTAAAAATAGTTTTACACATGTATACAATGAAATATATTATAGCTACTAATCACACATGTATACAATGACATATATTATAGCTACTAATTATTTCCTCCTCAACTGCCCTGTGCCCTCCCACAACATGTACTTCCAAGTGTATATGACTTTTTGTTTTTTTTTGATAAGCCCAGTTAATACTGCCCGTATGTGTGTAGTGTGGAGCCTTTCACTGGAGTGAAAATCCTGTCAGTGGCCACACCTCCACAAAGGAGTGATCCTCCATATTCTAGCCCATGCTGCCTCCTCAAGGGGTGGGGACTGGGGATCTCTTACTCAGTCTACAGACAGGATCAGTCTATTCAATTCTGAATAGCTTGATCCTGTCTAGGTTTAATGCAGATAACCACAGCTGCTGTGAGCTCATGCTCAGAAGACAGTATCTCTCATCACTCGTCCTCCGAGTCTTACGTGCTTCCTGCTTCCTCTTCTGCTATGTCCCCGAGTCTTGGTGGTGGTGGGTGGATACAGGTGTCCACTTAGAGCTGAGTACCCAGGCACACATTCTCCCATCTCTCCGTTGACACCAACCCTGCAGAAAGAAGACCAACACCGAGAAACAGCCCAGGTCCATGGGTATAAATGCAAATATTTAGAAGACAATTTGACAGCAAGATCACTTAGCAAAATATCAATAGTAGGTTCTGCTCTAGTGTCTATGATTCTCCTGGCCATGGGATTTTGACCAGCATTTCAGTATCAGACGTGAATTTCCCTCCTGTGAAGCAAGTTCCAAGTCCAATTGGAAACATGTCAGTGATCCCCATAACAGCCATACCATTATTGTACCTTGGTTATTGCAGCCTGCAGGTTCCAGTGAGGGGTAAGCTGCTCTTTTCCTGCACCCCCCAGCAGTGTGAAAGCTAGCCAGCAGGGAGGAAGTGGTCTAGTTGGCTTGAGATTGATTTTCCTATATCCTACAGTCAAATTGTTTGGTATCTTCAGCAGTAGGGTCTTACCAGGTAGTTATGGTGTGAAACCAAAGGCAAGGACAATGACAGTAGAGAACACTGTTTTGTAGACCTCTGGGGCCTCCCTGACCAGTAACTCATGGGAATGTATCCCAGGCTTTATATGGTGATTTTCATTGGTTAGATTTTGTCAATGACAAAGCTGGGATTATCTGGGAAGACAAAACCTCACATGAGGGCTGGTGAGATGGCTCAGTGGGTAAGAGCACTGACTGCTCTTCCGAAGGTCCTGAGTTCAAATCCCAGCAACCACATGGTGGCTTACAACCACCCAAAATGAGATCTGACACCCTCTTCTGGTGTGTCTGAAGACAGCTACAGTGTACTTACGAATAATAATAAATAAATCTTAAAAAAATATTAAAAAAAAAAAAAACTCACATGAGAAAATGCCTTCGTAAACCGGGCGTGGTGGCGCAGGCCTTTAATCCCAGCACTTGGGAGGCAGAGGCAGGCAGATTTCTGAGTTCGGGGACAGTCTGGTCTACAAAGTGAGTTCCAGGACAGCCAGAGCTACACAGAGAAACCCTGCCTCGAAAACAAAACAAAACAAAACAAACAAAAAATAAATAGAGAAAAAAACACCCGTAGGCAAGTCTGTGGGGGCATTTTCTCCATGAGTGATTAATGTGGGAGGGGCCCAGCGCACTGTGGGTGGTGCCACTCTTGGAGGTGTTTCTGGGCTGTATGAGAAAGGTAGCTGAGCAAGCCAGGCAGAGCCAGACAGTGAGCAGTGCTCCTCCACAGTCTCTGCTTCAGTCCTTCCATCTAGGTTCTTCCCTGCCCTGGCTTCCCTAGATGTAAGGTGAAACAAAGTTTTTCCTCACCAAATTGTTTTCCACTCTGTTTTGTTTTTTTGTCTTTTTTGTTTTGTTTTGTTTGGAGACAGGGTTTCTCTGTGTAGCCCTGGCTATCCTGGAACTGACTTTGTAGACCAGGCTGGCCTCGAACTCAGAAATCCTCCTGCCTCTGCCTCCCAAGTGCTGGGATTAAAGGCGTGCGCCACCACCGCCTGGTTTGTTTTCCACTCTGGTACTGATCATGACAATAGAGAGAAAACCAAGACAATGACTTAATGTCTCTGGTGATCTTTAGGTAGAGTCTTTGGAATGTAAGAGCAGACCCCTAGTTTCCACCAATCAAAGGGCTAAGGATGCTTTCAGCCTCTAAGGTCTCTAGCAGTTTTCCCTGCTTTGCTATAATGTGTTTGTTGAATGTATCCATGCGTCTATTGAATGTATCCGTCAGTATGTTTGAAACTGTTATTTTACAGCTTTCTTTGTTCAGTTGCTATAGGGGACCATGAAAATGCCACATCCCTGGAAGACCATGTGCTTCCAGTGATGATGATGTAGATAGAGCTCCTGAAGTACTCTTCAGGAAGTCCTTGTCTGTGTCCAGCTCCTGACGCATTGCCCTGTGCTTTCTTTCCTCTGGTTGTTTCAGAGTTTCGGGTCTTACATTAAGGTCGCTGGTCACCTTTGAGCCCAGTTTTGCATATTCTGAGAGACTGGGCAATGGGGTCTGACTTTCCAGAGTTCCCAGTGCCAGTTGTTGAGGACTTTGTATTCTTTTCAGGTTTACATTTGGCACCTTTAGCAAGAACCACATAGCAGTAGCTGGATCGTCCTTGTTTTCCCTTGGTCTGGTTTTGTGTCTTTACCATGCCATTTTGTCACTGAAGTTCTATAGTTAGAAGTCAGGTGTTATTCCTTCAATGTGGTTTTTGTTCAGTATTTCTTTGGCTATTTTGGGATTAATACCTCTCTATTTTTACGAAGAATGTCATTTGGATTTTGATGGGGATGGCATTAAGTTTGTAGATTGCATTGAATATTATGACCATTTTAACAGTATCACTTATGTTTACTAGTGAACATGACAGAACTTTCTATCTTCCAGGGTTTTCATTATTATTGTGTGTGTGATGCATGCATGTGTAAGTGTTCATGTGTATGTGGGCCATTTGGGGTTTTGAGACAGGGCCTCTCATTGACTCTCAACTTTATACATCTGCCTAAGCTGGTAAGCTAGCCTTAGTGAACAGCATAAGAGAACAGTTCCTTCTTGTAGAAAGGCCATGTTCAGGGCTGGGGAGATGGCTCAGTGGTTAGGTAAGAGCACTGACTGGTCTTCCAGAGGTTCTGAGTTCAATTTCCAGCAACCACATGGTGGCTCACAACCATCTGTAACGGGGTGTGATGCCCTCTTCTGGTGTGTGTGTGAAGACAGCACAGTAATAGTATACTAACACACATTAAATAAATAAATAAATCTTAAAAAAAAAGAAAGGCCATGTTCCTACTGTTTCCATAAAAGGAATAAGATATGATTTCCATTTATGAGAAGCAGATGCTCTAGGCCTCCACTCCAAGTCAGTCAGGAAGTCTTTGCATCAGAGGTACGGCTTGAAGGAGGAGGTGCTTACTAAACTGAGATGAGCAAGAGATAGCACCCACTCACAGAAGACAGTGGAGGAGAAGTTACAAGCAGAGATGGGCTGATAAGGCAAAAAATGAGAAGTTCAGGGCAGCCTGTGGAAAAAGTGTTACAGGAAAAGCCAAACAGAAAGGCAACTGAACTGGCAAGGTTCAACGCGCCGCATTTCAGTGCATATCGAGATATCAGTTTTTAGAGCTAGAAAGCTAATAAACACGTTCTAAGCAGGAGCATTGTAGGAGCACACGGGCACTGAGCTAAGGGCACCTGCTGATACAACCGAGGCTCAGAGGTCAGAGTTGGCATTGTTTGTCATTGGACTGTCAATGAAGACAGAAGCAGAGGTGGGTGAGTTCAAGAGAGAAGGCTCTATCTACATTAGAATGATAACACTGGCATGTGAGGTTACAGGCTCCATTCCTCTGTCTCATCAGTTAGACTGCCATTATTGTCAAGAGAAAGAGGGGGAGGTCATTGCGTGCTAGGTGGCTGTGAGTGACCCAGCCTCCACTCCAGAGAAACAGACATGGCTTTGGCCTCTTCACTAGCCCATCGAGTGAATCTTGAGAAACTGACGTGTCTGTCAGTACAGGCAGGAACAGTTCTGTGCTGTCCTCGCCCCTTGGACAATCAGAGATGGAAGAAGATCACTTCCTCCTAGGAAGTCCATGGAAAGTTCTTCGCATGTTGCCTCTGCATTGAGGGGTACTGCCTTCAACGCACTCATTGGTACCTTTGATTTTCATGCTTTATTTTGAGGAATCTTAATCTAGAGCTGTCTATATGTTGAAGGATAACATTATGGATAGTAGAGAGTGAGATATTCAGCATTTATGGAACTTTAGGTCTTATGAAAATATCTTCTAAAGTCGAGGGATGTTTGTTGATGAAAAACTTTTGGGAGTTGATCACAACCTGATAAGCCTTTCCCCCTGATTATGGTATTTCTTATCCTTATTTTATGCTTGAGTCAATTACTGATTCCAAGAAAGAAACAGGAAGTGTGTGTGGCAGCGTCACTTGGCCAGATAACCAGAGGCACCGTTCCCCTTGTGCTCTGGTCACAGACGCTGGCTTCCTCCTTGATTGGGTAAACATCCTTTCCTTATCCCTGTTTTCCTTGAAGTCAGCACTTCCCTAATGATTTCCTGTTCTGGAGAAAAGCCTTCCAGCCATCGAGTGAAATCAAACCAGAGAGGTTAGTAAGGATGGGCCATGGTGAGGAAATCTGAGTTAGAAAATTTTCCGAGTGCTTCTGGTCCTCAGTCTACTATCTTTCCCTGTCCATAGGGGCTGTCTGTGGAGACAGGACATCAATGAACAAGACCCTCCATGAAAGTAGCCACCCATAACCATGTTGGAAGGGCAGCATTCTCCTCAAAGGAAAACAAACCTTAGGTCTAGAAATGCATGATTCTTATCCAAGAATGCCTCTAATTAGTGTACTGCTTCTCCCCAAATTAAAGGCTAAAAGTGCCACAAAGTGAATGCCTGTTTGTTGCATTTTTTTTTTTTTTTTTTTTTTTTTTTTTTTTTTTTTTTTTTTTTTTCTTCCCGTATGGGTCTGCTCTACATTATTCAGGCCATGTGGAATGTTTTCTCATTTGTTGATTCGAGGCCAAGGATTGTTCCTGCCCTTTTCAAACTTGGTAATCTCATCACCTATGGCTTGATTTAGAAGNGAACTCAGAAATCCGCCTGCCTCTGCTTCCTGAGTGCTGGGATTAAAGGCGTGCGCCACCACGCCAGGCCACTGTTTGTTGCATTCTTATCATTGGCAGCTTTTCTCTTGACTTGACATCTGTTCTCGTTTATTTTGTTCTGCTATCATAGAATCCCTGAGACTGGTTAATTCATAGAAACATAAATTTATTTTTAACAGTTCCGGTATCTGGAGAATCCAAGACCAAGGTGCCAATGTTTTGTCAGGGTTGGCCTCTGACTGTGACGTGGTCCTTTGAATATTGTATTCTCTAGATGGGAGGGCTGTTGTGCCTCAGCAGGTCAGACAGCTGAAGAGCACCCCCCACACCCCTTCCCCCGCAACTTCTTTCTGTAGTGTCATGAATCAGTTCATGGGTGTGGAACCCACAAGAGCCAAGGACTCCCATTAGGCCCCACCTCCAGACACTGCTGCATTAGGGAGCTGATTCTCAGCTCCCTGCTTTGGAGAACCATGCAGATTGCAGCATTGGCTTATTTTCTGAGACTTGTGGATTTTTTTTCTTTTTAATTTAAATTTAATTAAAAATTTTTATGTTTTGTCCTGAATGTTTCTGTTAAATTGTTCATATTGTTATTTGCTACAAATTGAAATTTAGCATAAAAATTGATGATGAACTCAATCTGCGTGAATCGATAAAAATGATAGTAATTTCAGCAATTTTCCTCTACCTTCCTATTTAGCAGTGCATGTGTGGTGGAGAGAGGTGGAACTAGAGATGCACCAGCTGTGACAGGTTTACGAGAAGGCCGTGATGGATGGGGAGAGCACGGTCATTGCCCAGTGGGGCCAGCAAGGTGATGTGCAGCAGCCTGGAGCTCACACCGGCTCTGACCCTGAACAGGATGTATGTCTGTATAATAGCCCTGGTGCTGAGCAATGACTGCATGTTCATGATGAGATGGAGAGCAGTTCATTTTCTGGATTGGGACTCCTCAAAAGACCTCCATGCTCCAAGCTGCTGCTGGAGGTCATGCTGGTGTCCATAATCTGTGCTACAGCCAGGGGATGTGCTGGTGTCCGTGGTCTGTGCTGCCACTCTAGGGCTCCGTGTTGATGCCTGTGGTCTGTGCTCCATCTGGATGCATGTTGATGTTCATGGTTGGTGGGGCCACCATGGGCCATGTTATGGTGCCTATGAATCTGTGCTGCTGCCTGAAGCCGTGTTGCTGTTCGTGGCCCATATTGCTGCCAAGGGGGCATAATGATGTCTGGTCCATGCTGTGGTCTGTGCTGTGGCCGAGAGCCATGTTGATGTCAGTGGTCTACACTGCCACTGGATGTCATGCTGAGATCAATGGTCCATGCTGCCACTCGAGACCTTGTGGATGGCCGTGGTCCAAGCTGTCACCAGAAACTACATGGAAGTCTATGATCTGTGCTGCTGCTTACTTTAACAGGCAAGGGGGGGGTTCTTTTGCAGAGCTATTGATGACCGCAGACTCACAGTTGGGAATGAGAGACATAGAAGCTTTAATTCTACTCTAAATCTCAAAGCAGGGTGACAGCCTCCCGCGTCCTGGTGGAAGACTGAGAGACGGAAACAAAAGTCAGCAGGTGTAGGAGTAGAGTCGTGTGAGTAAAACACTCAATTAGCAAAGAGTGAGGTGCCTGAGAAGGTCGTTCCGAAATCAACAATGAGCACATCTCTCTTCTGTGTGGAGGGCAAAAAGTAAATGTTCAAAGAACTAGAAATCTTGAGAGAAAAAAAAACTGGTCTAGTGGGTGGGTGGTAGTCACGAATTCGAGGACAGAAGAGGGCAGACCACTGAGTTGCAGGTATGAAACAAAAGGTTTCTTTCCAAGTTGAAGTTGTAGGTGATGAGCATGCCCTTTCTCTTCAAGGATGGCCTGCTGAGAAACATTCTCCAAGAAGCAGGCTCTAGGTCTGTGGTTCTCAACCTTCATGATGCTGCGACCCTTTAACTGTCATATTGCTACTGTTAGGAATTGTAATGTAAATATCTGATATGCAGTATATCTGATATGCAACTCCTGTGAAAGAGCCACGGGACCCACAGGTTGAAAACCAATGCTCTAAAGCCTTGTGGTTGGGAGTAAATCCATTCACTATTTTCCCCTTCTCTCAAGGAGTTGCCATAGAGAAAAGTCAAGACACAATGTTTTTTGGATGCAATAAAAGACAAGTCAAATTGGGCTGTTGATGGTCCCCATGTTACGCAAAACAGGGGGGGCATCACTCCCGGATAACCCTCCAACTGATCTCCTAGGCTTGGCTATGGCCGACTGACGAGGCTCAGGCTCCTCTGACCCGACCACTG
>NC_034601.1:18499726-18505160 GCF_900095145.1 Mus pahari
TGTGTCAACTTGACACAGCTGGAGTTATCACAGAGAAAGGAGCTTCAGTTGGGGAAATGCCTCCATGAGATCCAGCTGTAAGGNATTTTCTCAATTAGTGATCAAGGGGGGAGGTTCCCTTGTGGGTGGTGCCATCTCTGGGCTGGTAGTCTTGGGTTCTATAAGAGAGTGGACTGAACAAGCCAGGGGAAGCAAGCCAGTAAAGAACATCCCTCCATGACTTCTGCATCAGCTCCTGCTTTCTGACCTGCTTGAGTTCCAGTCCTTCATCCTTTGGTGATCAACAGCAGTTTGGAAATGTAAGCAAATAAACCCTTTCCTCCCCAACTTGCTTCTTGGTCATGATGTTTGTGCAGGAATAGAAACCCTGACTAAGACAAAAGATTTATTTATTTATTTTATGTATGTGAGTACATTGTAGTTATCTTCAGACACACCAGAAGAGGGTACCAGATCTCATTACAAATGGTTATGAGCCACCATGTGGTTGCTGGTAATTGAACTCAGGACCTCTGAAAGAGCAGTCAGTGCTCTCAAGGGGCTGAGCCATCTCTCCAGCCCCTTGTTTTATTTTTACAGGTAGATTGTTAGGAGTGTGATTCTTTATGACACCCTTACTGTTAATTTACCCCCCTCTCTTCTTATCTCCCTCCTGTCTCCCCACCTAGTGTCTCCCCTTCCCCATTTCCCTGATCTCATGACTTGCTTCCCCCTCCCCCTGCCCTGACCTCTCCACTCCCCCCTCTACTGCATCCCCATCCCCCACCTCCCACTGCAGCAATGCTCCCTTTCCCTTTCTGGTTTCTGCTGTTATTCCAGGACAGGTACTCACATCTGAAGTCTGGGAGCTGGAAACCTCAGGTGAGAGAGGAAACACACACAGTTATCCACATGCTGCTTTCAACATTCATGGGGTATTTGTTCTCTCTAAAGTTGCTTTTAACCTGCTGGCTGATTTTAGCAAGTAAGTACCACAATATACACATACAACATTTTGGGTCAGGGATGTAGATGCTAGCAGATTGAATTCATTGTCTTAAATGATCTCCAGGAACCGTATTAACTTGGCGACAAGGGATTGCCTTAGTTGGGATTTCTCTTGCTGCAATAAAACACAATGGCCAAAAGCATTCTGTGGAGGAAAGGGTTTATTTCAGCTTACGATTCTGGACGGCAGTGCGGAATACTAAGACAGGAACCTGAAGGCAGGAACTGAAGCAAAAGCCTTGGAGGGGTGCTGCTTACTGACTTGTTCCTGACGCCTTGCTCAACCTGCCTCCTTACACAACCCAGGGCCACTTACCCAGGAGTGGCACTGTCCCCAGTGAGCTGGGCTCTCCCACATCAATTATTTTTAATATATATTTATTTTTTAAATATAACATTGTTTTTATAAAGCACTACAGACAGATCTTATGGAAGCATTTTTCTCAGCTGAGAGTCTCTTTTCCCAAATGACTCTAGCCTGTGTCAAGTTGACATAGAACTAACCAGGACAGTCAGTCCCTTGCCAAATTGACACACAAAAACATTAATGTTAAATAATAACTTTTCCTTTCTTGTTCATCCCAAAGATCTCATATTAATATTAATACCACAATATAAAACATAGGTGGAGTCTTTCGACCTAGGTGAAGTCTATTGTGCTGCCACATCTGCAGCTTCCTGCAAGAAGCCACTACCTGCTGAGCAGCCGAGCTTGTCTTCCTGATGAGATACTGGCAAAGCCACAAGATCCTGATATAGTGGGGGATGTTTTGTTTTGTTTTTTAAATTTGAATTCAGACTTAAGAATTACAATTGGGCCTTGATCAGAAACTTTGTCTTGGTTTCACTCTTCTCTTGTCTGTCCTTCCCATCCACCCCTAGCTTTCCTTTCGGGAACCCACTTTCTCCATGGCTGCTGGCAGCTACAAATAATCTTAAAAAGTCTCATGGCCTTTAAAAAATTCAAACATTTAAGATGTCAATCTCTTTAAAATATGTGTCTTTTTAAACTGCTGATGTTTTTCTAGAACAATCAAAGTCTCTTTAAAATTCCAGTCTCTTGACCATGAGCTTCTGAAAAATTAAAAAATAAATTAAGGACATTTTTACTCCAAGAGGGAAGAACCAGGACTCGGTTATAATAAAATCAAGGTTCAAAGGTATACAATTTTGAGTGGTTGATGTCTGGAATCCATTCAGGGTCCCCCCAAAATGGCTCTATTCCTCCAACTATGCCATTCATAGACTGGCCAGCTTAAGCCCAGGTCAGGTCCACTCCACAGCTGTGGTCTCCACTGTATCTGTGCTACACTCTAACTGATCACCTCTCCTGGGCTCTCTTCAGGGACTGTGGTCCTGACACCTGGTGTTGAGCATTTCTCCATGGCTCCTCCAGTACTAGGGCTTGTAATTCAAGCAAGGCTGTACATTCACTTATGGCCTCTCCTGGCCTTCCATGGTTTTGAACCTCAGCTGTTCTCTATGACCCTTTCATGCCTGGGAAACTCTTATACATTACCAGATTGTCAATGCCACAAAAAGCAATTCTTAGCATCGTTAGCCCTTGAAGGTCAGGTCAAATCAAATCGAATGTTCAAGAACACACCACCCACAGTGGTGATTATATCTTGAAACCCAGGCATTAGCAAATTTTGGTAGAGGTATCACAAAATTCATAGTGTTACCAGGATACTGATGCAATCAGCTTAGAAGATGATGTACTTACTTGAAAGGGTAAACATTGTTATCACTCCTAGATATATATCCTAGATATAAAATCAAAAGAAAGGGAAATACGGGTAAATACCAAACTTGTATACAACTGTTCATGGTAGCTGTGTTGACATGCTGCTGTGTTTACAGGCAAAAAAGTGAAAAAAAAAAATCCAATGTCCTTCAATTAATGAATGGGTAAAGAAAATGTATTATGAGCACATAATATAATATTAAATAATCAAAAAGAATGTGGTGACTGTCTATATTGTAGCATGCATGAATATTGAAAGTAGGACTCGAAGTAAAGGAAGCCAGTCACAAAACATCTCACTGTGAC
The DNA here is from genome assembly GCF_900095145.1 of Mus pahari. Taxonomy (NCBI): domain Eukaryota; kingdom Metazoa; phylum Chordata; class Mammalia; order Rodentia; family Muridae; genus Mus; species Mus pahari. The sequence goes on from NC_034601.1 coordinate 18,502,767, forward strand.
TTCATGTGAGATATGCGGCCCAATGTGATCTACAGCAACAGAAAACAGCAGCCAAGGGTGGAGGAAACAAGTGGCAGCTGCTTGTGGCACTCAGTTCCTCCAGGGGTAATAATAAAAGGGCTCTGAGATGTACTGTAGTGGATTGTATGATGCTGCACTTGGGAAACTGTGCTGAGAGAGAAAGCCATGATAGCAACATGGTCTGTGCTCCAGAATCCCACAACCCCAGTATTTTAATCTTCTATATCGCTACTAAAAATTCCTGATTAGTTTTAGTTTCCATGCAAAAAGGATGGGGAGACACCAGAGGATGCAGAAGATCAATAGATGAGAACACGTGGAAGAACACATGGAAGAAAACCGGGAAGACTGCAGACAAGAGTGTCATAATGATGTGTCAGAGTATCAGAGGGCGGGATCAGCACCATCTCAGCTACTGATCACGTGATTGCGCATGATTATACATACAGGCTTGAACTGACAGCTTTAGAAACTCCACCCAGGTCAGGGATTCTCAAGCTAAGACTTTTCATTTCCCGGGAGGGCTCTTTACTGTATCTTACTGCGTTCTCCCCGGCAGGTTCTAGTTTAACAGGTTGCGGTGGTACCAAAGTTTTCCGTATTTCTAAATGGCTATGCTGTGGTTTTGAGAACTGCTTTGCAAACCACCATCTAGGTCTTTGAAGGCACAGCTTCCTCTTGTTGGGTTAAAATAAAATCTTCTAAGGAAGAGGAAAAGGGAGGGTAGGGTGGGTGGAGAGATGGCCCAGAAGCTAAAAACAGTGACCGCTCTTCCAGAGAACTAGGGTTCAATTCCCTGCACCCACATGGCAGCTCACAACTGTCTGTAACTCCAGTTCCAGGGTATCCAATACCTTCATACAGACAGACATGCAGACAAAACACCAATGTCCATTAAATTAAAAAAAAAAAAAAAGAAAAGAAAAGAAAAAAGGAAAAGAGGAAGGGGAGGTGAGATGGGTGGGGGGGGAGGGGAAGAGGGAAGGAAGGGAGGGGAGAGCTGTCAGAAAGGAGGGGGAGGAGAGTTGAGGTTACTAAAGTAACTTCTCTTGTAAAATTCTGTTAAAGATTTCTGTAAAAAATGTCTTGTCTTTTCCCAGATTTTGTGTGTGTGTGTGTGTGTGTGTGTGTGTGTGCGCTGTTAAATAAATGCAGAGCAAAGCCCTTTGTTAGGGATAGGCCCAGTCACAGACAGACACACAACTGCACACACAGGCACAGACAGACATGAGACAGATAGGGGCACACACACAGGCAACAGGGACGGATAGATCAAGACACAAACAACAGGCAGGCAAGTTACAGACTAGTGACTGCAAACTGCAGACAGATGGGACTCTGCTCAGACAGAAGTGGACTCAGCTTTTGGCCAAACTCCTCCGAGGGGAAGTTGCTTCATTTTCATTCCCGAGTGTGTTTATTGAGGCAAGTATGTATATGGTTTTAGGGCTGAGCACTTGGTATTAGATAACCAATTAGGACACTCATCCCTGGAGAACACTGATTTTCCTTCTCTCAGTAGTCAGTAATTTCCTGTGGCTGGTTTCCCATGCTGGGTTTCTACATCCAGGGATAAACTCCTTCCTATTGATCAGGCCTTAAATCCCATCGCAAAGCTCTTGGTTGCCCCCCCCCCCCCCAAGATATCAATGCTGCTATTGTGTGCTTGTGGACATCTTGCCATGCTAGTCATTGTTGTGATTCGTAGGTGTCACAGTTGGTGAGGACTATTGAAGGTGTTTCACTCTTGGCAAATTGTACAGCAACCCCTGATGACCTGAAAAGGAATCTCTGGGGGAAGTTTCCAGGTCAAACACAGCTCTATTCCTCCATGCCACTGTCTGACATCTGTGGTGTCTTCAGTAATAGAGACTTACTTTAAACTCTGCGAGCCAACTGAGGGCAACACAACACCTACGTTGTTTTGGACCAACATCCCAGACCCATTTTCTTGGGTTTCCCAAAGTCAGCAGGAAGTAGCTAAAGATCATGACGACCCTATTCCTGCTCCACCATCACCTCTTTCTAATTTTTCCCTTTTTAATTAAACCAAAACAGGGGAATGTTGGCATTTAGTCAAGGCTCTGCCCCACATTTACCTGGCAACAGCCAGGTGTGCCTAACTCACTCTTAAAGTGGCTGCTCACCCCCTCCTCTCTCTCTTGCTCCCTTCTCTTCTCCTCTCGATCCTGCTCTTTACCCATTCTCTTCCCATTCTCCTCCTCCCTCTCTCCAGGTGCTCATGGCCAGCTCTTCCTCCTCCTCCTCCTCCTCTTCTTCTCTTCTTCTTCTTCTTCTTCTTCTTCTTCTTCTTCTTCTTCTTCTTCTTCTTCTTCTTCTTCTTCTTCTTCTTCTTCTTCTTCTCTCTCTCTC
>NC_034601.1:18505285-18519587 GCF_900095145.1 Mus pahari
TCTCTCTCTCTCTCTCTCTCTCTCTCTCTCTCTCTCTCTCTCTCTCTCTTTCTCCTTTCTCTGCCTCTACTCCCTCAACTTCCCTCCCCATGCCCTGAATAAACTCTATTCTATACTAATACCATCATTGTGGCTGGTACATCAGGGGGGAAGGGATGCCTCGGCATGGGCCTGCGGAGGCACCCCCTTCTCCCACACCGTAACAAACATATCCCTTGTCTCTCTATCTTATACGGAGTTTTTCTGGACTGAGGCCCACTCCAGTGGTTTTAACTTTCTGAAGTAGAATGGGGTACGGATTTTCACAAATAAATTTGGAGGCAGAGTGGGGGGGGGCAGCAAATAATTTGATGTACGTGTCCTCTGAAGAGAAGCTTTCAATTTTGATGAAATCCAATTTTGCTGTTGTCATTTGAATTTTTAGTGTCATATTTAAGACATCATTGTTGACTTGATGATCATGAGATTTATTCCTGTGGCTTCTTTTAATCATTTCCTGTGGTGTTTTAAACCATTTTTTTTGCTGTACTGTTTAGGCTTTGTTCTATTTTCATTTGTGTGGGTTATAAGATATCTCTGAATAAAAATTTCTGAAAAGAAGCTGTGTCTTGCTGTTAACAAGAAAAACTCCTGGAAGGAATTTCTGTGTCTGCAGAAACTGATGGGCTGATGGGAATTTCAGTACAGTGCAGAGATTGGAATTTGGTAGGTTCAGAAGCTAGTTACTTTATCTTGGGTTAGTCTTAGCTTTCTGGAACAGCCATTCCTTGCCCTACTCTATGTCTGAACTAACATCTTGTGAAAATTAAAAAACAAAAACAAAAACAAAAACAAAAACCTCTTAGAAGTTATTAACGTAGTGGGACATTAGTTTCTACCAATCGAAGAGCTAAGAAAGCCATCAGAGAGCATCTTGGGACTACAGAGTAGGTCCTCATCTCGTGTACCTGCCTCTCTTGTGTACCCACCAATGTATTCTTGATTTGTACCTTTCTTTGTTCTGTAAAACTCTTAAAGACTCTGTGAAGCTGCTTCTGTGTTGGAACGAGGGGTTTTTGAGTAAGCTAAATCTTTGTTCCTAGGCTGATGCCACACAAACGATTTCAGAATAAACTATTTCTTGTTCCCTTTAAGATGAGAGCTGTGATCTTTATCTCAACAGTTACAGCACCCCACATAAAGCCTGAGAAGATCTTTCCACTAGAGGAATCATCAAAATAAAAGCCAGGACGGTGAACCCATGGAGTCCGGAGCAAGATTTGTTGTCTTTGCCCCCCAGGTTGACTGTTGGCCAGTTCTGCCTGGGGCTCTGAACCTCCTTAGGTTTGGTCTTTGATCCATTTTGTTTATTCTGATCTGGATAAGAAGGATCCCTCTTTGATAACCTTTTTTTTTTTTTTTTTTTTTTTTTTTTTCAAAGTATTTGGTTTAAAGTCATCTAATTTATTTGTTTACCTTGAAAGAATTTTGGTCTGAACATTTGTTTTGTTTGTTTGCTGGTTTTCAGATCTCTAAAGGCATTCTGGATGTTTGACTTATTTTCAATATTTTGTTTGCTTTGGAACTTTGAAGGTGTTTTGGCTTTTGTTTTGTCCTGGTTTTTTGATGTTTTTGAAGTGTTCTGACTTGTTATCAGTTGACCTTTTTCTCCTGACTGCACTAGAGCGCATGGTTCTGAGTTTTCCTGCTGTATTTCCTGTGACCTTGTCAAGCCTTTAGTTTAGGAATCTTACGAGCAACCAGTGATAAAGACACTGAAGAGGCACTTGTTCTGGTAATCCCAACAGCTGAGACTAAGAGCAGCATCACAATTTTCAACCAAATTTGAAGCAAGCTTTAACCAAATACTGGCCCAGATGACGGTCTCTAGCCAGGTCCATCCCAAGGTTTCCAGAAAATGGCCACAAGGTACATTGGCCAGGTGCTTATAAAGGCAAACCCACAAGGCTATCTACTTTCCACCACCTCTGTACAATCATGGCAAGCGTACATCCTAACTTACTTCCTGCCTGTGTACCTCCCAGCTCTGTGTGGCATAAGCACCTTCAGTGCAGTTGAGTCAACCAGACTTGTTTAGGGAAGTGAAACATGTAGCTTGTTACCTTATAGGAACAACAGCCCCCAGCATCTCAGGAAGCATTTGTTCTTGGGCAAAGGGCTAAAGGCATGTTTGGCAGAAGAATTAAAACTTAAAACTTATCTTGGGCTCTCACAGTTCCCTCCCATGTATAAGTGTGGAGATGTCAGGGGAACACTCTCATGATATGCACTGGCCTCACAGGGAAGCCAAACAAACATACCCCACGCCTGGATCAGAGAAGCTTTACTGGCTTGCTTGGGGAGGCACAAATAAGGTCACCCAATGTCGTGAGTCCCCTCATGTTTTCATAAACATACAGGAAAACCTGGAGACTCAGAATGGTCAGATGGTCTGAGGGTGGAAGTAGAGAAAGTTGAGATCCAAAAAGTAGCTGGCCCATAACTGACCCAAATAACTATACATTCCCAAAGTAGCATAGGTAACTTTTCAGGAGAATAGAAACACACACACACACACACACACACACACACACACACGGTCTTTGAAGTGTTTGGATTTGTTATTAGTTGACCTTTTTCTCCTGACAGTCCTCAAATGCATGATTTTGTCTTCCTTCTATTTTTCCTGTGACCTTGTCAAGCCTTTAGCTTAGGAATGTTATGAGTACCCAGTGATAAAGCCATATATATGGACCAGGTTTCCATATGTAGGAAATGCTTTGAGATAAACACTGCTGGCTTTTTGTGTGATAATCATTAACTTGCAAATATTTGGGGGAAAAAATGGGCACTCTCCAAACTTGTTTGTTAACAAACTCCTGGGCAATAGAGTTTTTGTTTTGCTTTGTTTTGAAATTATTAATAGGAATTCTCCTTTAATTAAAATGTAAAATATATGTTAACAACAACAACAAAAGCCTGATAATATTGGTAATGCATATTAAATAAGAACTGCTAAAGAAAACTACATGTGGCTAGAGAACTCAGACACCTGCATGCCTCTGCCTCCTGAGTTCTGCCATTAAAGGCATGTTCTACTATGACTGGACCTAAGCCTTTCTTTACCTGGCACTCAATCTGTATCAAGGTGGACTTAAACTCAGAGATCTGCTTGCCTCTGTCTCTTGTGATTAAAGGCATGTACCAGCATCCTTGGGCCCAAGGTTTTCATGGCTACTCTGCCTCAACATCAGAATCAAAAGTCCATGTCTTCCAGTCTCAAGATCTGGATCATCACAGGTGCTCTCCATTTTCTGGATTGTAGTTCATTCCAGATTAAAAGTTCAAGTGAAAACAATAATCAAGTAATAATAACGCCTAACATATAACTTTGCCTTGTTCAACTACAAACACATAAACAATAAGCTTAGCTGGGTGGGATCTTGCCCAGAGGTCACTACTCCCTTAATCTGTTTATCTCCTCAATCACAGGATTTAGCTTCATTGCACTTCCTGGTATCCTTTTAGTACTTCAGTCATACATTTTTTTTCTATGTTTCTTACACTTGATCAAATTTCTCTTCATGAGAGTAATCCAGAGGACAAAATCTGTCCTGGGCATTTCTGAGACTTCCTTTGCCAATGCAATTTTTCTGAGTATCTTCATGTTAGCCTCAGGTAGACTCTTAAGACAGGGCAAAAAGCAACAACATTCTTCACCAAAATATCATAAGAATGATCATGAGAGCTTAAATTACCCTCAGCTCCAATGTCTTCTCTATTCCTACTGAGAGACCTGAGCGGAGGCACTAAAACATATGCTTAAATGGAGAATCAGGTCCCAGGGTGAAACACATCTGGTCAGTTGCAGCTGCTCAGAGTCACCTGTCCCATTGCATTCCTTTCCTCATTCAGGAGATAACATTTAGATAACATTTCCTAGCAACCCTTGCAATCCTCCCCACCAAATGGCTGCTGGAAGTCACGTAGCACTGTTCCTGGAAACACCACAAAGGGTGCTAATTGCTCCTCTTCCATCGCAGCTGTTAATTAATGACAGATGTTCTCCAGAACCATTTGTGGTCTTACAACCTAAAACAGACCAATTATTTTAAAAATCAACTTCCCCATAAACTTCTTACCCAATAGTGTAATGCCAAGGCTTGGAAAACCCCTGGTAGGGGTAGTTTCCTTTAAAAACCCCTTCCCCTAGGTCTCGTGGTCACCCTCCTAACCTGCTGCATCAGAGAGGGTTTGTGTCCCAAGCTTGAGCTTGTGATGAATAAACCCTCCTGTGAATTTCATCAGAGTTGAGTCCTGGTGGTCTTCGGGGTCTTAAAGCATTCCACTGCTTCCCAAATCCAAAGTCCCCAAATCCACATTCTTCCAAACAAAATCATAGTCAGGTTTATCACAGCAATACTTTAGGTCTTGCTATATAAAACCTCCATCTTAGGGTTTTATTGCTGTAAAGAGACACCATGACTAAGGCAACACTTGAAAAGGACAACATTTAATTGGGGATGGCTTACAGGTCCTGAGGTTCAGTCAATTTTCATCATAACAGGAAGCATGGCAGCGTGCAGGCAGACATGGCGTTGGAGGAGCTGAGAGTTCTATATCTTGTTCTGAAGGCAACCAGGAGAAGACGAACTCTTCCATAGTGCACAGAGCTTTAAAACCCATATCCACACTTCCTCCAACAAGGTCACACCTCCTAACAGTGCCACCCCTTCTGGGCCAAGCATATTCAAACCACCACAGTCCATAGATTCATGTGTTTGAACAAGCCTATGGGGGTCAGAGAGTGGAATGTGGTGGTTTGAATATGCTTGGCTCAGAGAGTGGCACTCTTAGGAGGTATGGTCTTGGTGGAGTAGGTATGGTCTTGTTTGAGGAAGTGCGTCATTGTTGGAGTATGCTTTGAGACCTCCTCCAAGCTGTCTGGAAGACAGTCTTTTCCTGACTGCCTTTGGATCAAGATGTAGAACTCTCAGTTCCTCCAGCCCCATGTCTGCCTGGACACTGCCATGCTTCCCACCATGATGATACTGGACTGAACCTCTGAACCTGTAAGCCATCCCCAGTTAAACATTGTCTTTATAAGAATTGCCATGCTCATGGTATCTTTTCACAGCAATGAAACCCAACTAAGATATTTACTAAAGATTTCTATGCTGTTTCCTTTTCATAATGAGGAATGAATATATAAACACACACATACATAATCCCAACAATGATATTCAAGATCTTGGTTTACTGAAATATATCTTATGTATGGTTATGTATATAAACTACACGTGTACATGTGATTGCATTTTATTTGTACATCATGCACTTCTTGCCAAATTGGCAAGAATACATGTAACACAATAAGTGCTCACGTAAACTAAAGTAAACTTGGCTCAGTTTCATTTTGGTTCATAATAACACTAAGATTTTTAAGGATTAAAATAATGATAAAAGACAAAAATATATTTAATCAATATGATTTAAGCAATAGGATGACATGGATTAAATAAAAATGGCTAACAAGCCTAAATATTTCTTTCAGACAAATTTCAGTTTTTACATCTGAAAATTTTTAATTGATTAATTTACTTATTTTATGTATGAGTACATTGTTGCTATCTTCAGGCACACCAGAAGAGGGCATCAGATTCCATGACAGATGGTTGTGAGTCACCATGTGGTTGCTGGAAATTGAACTCAGGACTTCTGGAAGAGCAGTCAGTGCTCTTAACCACTGAGCCATTTCTCTAGCCCACAACTGAAAATTTTTAAATCTTCTTTTAAGGACAAATTGTACATAGTCATACAATTCTGGTCAAAATATTATCCCTTTGATCCTTATCCCAATTCTGGTTCTATAATATGGTCCTTATCGCTTGAGGGTATAAACTATTAAATAATTCTACTTCTTTTGCCTATTAGACAACAGCACTTGTTTCAGTTAGAGTAACTCTAACTGAATTGCTGTGATGAAACACCATGACCAAAAGCAACTTGGGGAGTGAAGGATTTGTTTCACTGACAGTTCCATGTAACAGTTCACCATCAAAAGCAGCGAGGACAGGAATTCAAACAGGTCAGGAACCTAGAGTCAGGACCTGAAGCAGAGGCCATGGAGGGATGCTGCTTACTGGCTTGCTCCCCATGGCTTGCTTAGCCTGCCTGCTTTCTTATAGAACCCAGGACCACCAGCCCAGGAATGGCATTACCCACAATAGGCTGGATCATCCCATGCCAATCACTAATTAAGAAAATTCCCTACAGCCTGATCTTATGGAGGCAGTTTCTTAATTAAGGTTCCTTCTTTTAAGATAACTCTAGCCTATGTTAAGTTGACACAAAACAATCCAGCACAGCCCCACCTTGAGATAAAGAGGATAGCTTATGTCTCTGTTTTTGGATATGGTGAATATATGCCATATATATATGTATATGTACATATGCATTTGAAGATATTTTTAACCACTACTGCTTCTTTAAAAACAAACAGATGAGTTTTTCAAGATCCTCATTCTGGCCTGCTTTATTCAAGAAGAAACCTTAAGTATTTTTAAAATGTCATTTTACGAACCTACATTGAGGCTTACAGAGACATCTTAGACTTTACAGATCATTTTAACATATTACACCATAATAACACACACACATTTAAAAGTATACATCTCTGTTTTTAATAATAACAATAATAATAATAATAATAATAATAATAATAATAATAGAGTCATAAATGCCAGTTCTGCCCTGAATACACTATCCCACCTTGGATGCCTCAAACATTAATAAGAAATAATTTTTTTCTAACAAACCATTCCAAAGTACCTGTTTTAATACCTTAATCCCTAACAAGTAATTTAAATTTGGTTAAGAAAACAAAAATTATTAATGTGCTTTCCCTATGGTTATAACTGTTGGATATCTAAGGAATGATATGCTATCTATGTTTTAGATGCAGACTTCTTTCAATTAAATTTATTTCATAAAAATTGTTTTGCAAATTTTGTAATAATAATAATGTTAGATTAAGGTATATTATAAATGGTTGTTTAAAATATGACTGTAACTAAGTTAAAATTAATATAAAGGTTATGAAGTTTGAAAAGGTTAATTCAATACCCTGAGATAAAAATTCATAGTTGAATTTTTCAGCTATGTTTTCTTGAATATTGTTCTTAGTATTCTTTTATTAAATGAACATTTAAAACCTGTGATTAAATTTGTATTTGCATTGTACAAAGCCTCGGCATTTAAAAAACCTGAAGTAAAATATTCATTTTGAGAATGACTACTAATTTACATAGTGCTTGTAAACTCTGTTCTACTGGGCAAATGTTCAAATCTGTTAGACCTTTAACTGCGGTAACTAAAGTTTAAAATGAGTAACAGTGTCTTCTTCAAAGGATAAAATCCAGGTGTTTCCATCAACTTAAAGATAAAAGGACATCGCATCAAAAAACGTCATTCTGGCCTAAAGATCTGGACTCTATCCAGGTGCTCCCAACTCACATCGCCTGAGAGCAAGCACATTCACATGGCCTTCAACTCTCACTTTGCAAGTCTGCAAAGACTCTCTGACCATTGCCGAGATTGATATAGATGTTCCATTTAGGGATGCTCCATTCAACAACCACTTGCTCTTAGCACTTTGAGCACTTGGAATCTGCATATACTGCTGCCCGCTCAAACAAGGAGGCTCCTTTCGTGTCTTCCAAGAGCAGCACTGGTCTGTGAGGTAAGCATAAATATTTAGAAGGCAACTTGATAAGAGGTCATTTAGCAAAGCAAGAGCAGTACATTCCCTGCCATGGCCGATGAACTCCCAAGTCATAGGCTTTGGGCAAAGTTCATAGCATGAAGCATGAGTTCCCTTCCACAAGGCAGGCCTCAGACACTGTCAGAAAGTGGTGGTCAGTAACAACCAGGCTACTATTTCACCAGTAGGCACACCTTGCTTGGCAGGTTGGTATCCCAGCATGTCGGGCTTGTCAAGGAATAAGGACATCGATGGTGTTTTCTCTTGTAGAAGACTACAAAGCCCCTTTTGCATGACGAAAGCTTCCTGTATCAGTTTCTGTATTTCTGGCTTTTAATGAAGTTTTTGCTCCATTTTGAATTGATTTTTTTTTTTTTTTTTTTTTTGCAGGACGAGAGATGTGGATCTAAGTTTTCTGCAGGTTGATGTGCAGTTTTGCCTTCAGTATCTGCTCAATTGGTTATCTTTTCTTCTTGTGTATGTTTTTGACACCTTTGTCAAATATTAAATGACAAGAACTGTGTAGATTTATTTATGGGAGCTCTGCCGTGTTGATATACGTGTCTGTCTTTGTGCCTTTATGATTATAGCTCTACAGCATAAGTAGACATCAGGTATTTTGATGTCCCTAGTTGTTACGTTTTCGCTTAGGACTAACTTGGCTCTCTTTTGTGTTTCATGTGATTGTTAGAATTCTTTTTCTTAATTATATGAAGAATGTGTTGGGAATTTTGATATAGATTTTACTGAATCCATAGATTACTTTTATTAATACTGCTGTTTTCATAATACTAATTCTGTCAATCCAGGATCATGGATAGTCTTTCTGCCATCCAATATTATTTTTCTTTTGTTTCAGTGTTTTTTGTTGTAGAGGTCTTTCACTTCCTTAGTTAGCTTTACTCCTAGGTAGTTTTTCAAATTTAGTTACTATGAATGGGATAGTTTACTAATTTATTTCTCAGTAGGTTTGTTGATTACATAGAAAATCCATTTACTTTATATTTATTTATTTATTTATTTATTTATTTATTTATTTATTTTTGTGTGTTTTTTTGTTTGCCAGCATGTGTGTATGTGTACCACAGGTGTGCCTGGTGCCTACACAGTCCAGAAGAGGGCACTGGATCCCCTGGAACTGGACTTGTAAGTGGTTTGAGCCTCCATGTGGGTGCTAGGACCTGAACCTGGAACCTCAGTGAGAACAAGGCCTCTCAACTGCTGAGCCATTTATAGCTCCTCTTACTTTTTGTATGCTGATTTTTGTATTTTCAATTTTACTGCAAGCGTCTACCACATCTAAACTGTTTCTGGTGGAGTCGGTGGGGTCGTCTTTTCTATACAGAGCGTATCATTCATTTAGCTATAAGGATAAGCTTTCTTCTTTCTTTTCTATTGGTGTCCCTTTCATATATGTTGCCTGTCTTATTGGTTGAGTTAAGACTTTAAACACTGTATTGAAAGTGTGGAGAGGACAGGCACCCCTTTTTACATTCCAGATAGTTTTGAAAATGCTTTCCGTTTTCCTCACATTAAGTATAACATTGGAATCGATTTGTCATGTATAATCTTTATTATTTTGAGTTGTGTTCAACCTGTCCTTAATCTCCTTTAGGACTTATTAATGAAGGGATGTTGGACTTTATCAAATACCTTTTTCTGTATCTCTCAAGATGATGATGTAATTTTTGTCCTTAAGTTTAGCTCTATATAATTGATTTGCATATGTTGAATGAATCTCCCATTACTGAGATGAAGTTAACCTGTTCATGGTGTATGATCTTGATTGTTCTCGAATTCAGTTTGCAAGTATTTTGTTGAGAACTCTTGCATCTATCTGAACCTTACATTCTTTAGCAATTACTGCTTCACTGGAAAAAAAGCAGAGAGAAAATTAAAATATTTCATTTATTTAAAGTATCAGAAAGTGATATTTAAAATTTCATTTAGAATAGCAAGCAAATAACCTATAGATATACCTCCAGGCCTTGGAAAAACAAGAAAAATCTAAACCCCAAAACAATAGGCATAGGAAGCAGTAGTGATCAAGGTAGAATGACTGAAATGGAGACGCTGCAAAGACAATTCAGAAAGGTTTTTTGTTCTTTTTGCTTTTTTGCTTTTTGTTTGTTTTTGTTTTCTTAAAGAAAAACTAAATAAGATTGACAAACACATGGCTAAACTAATAAAAAAGACCCAAATCAATACAATTAGAGGTGAAGGGAGGCAGTCTATTGACTCCAATACAATACAGAGAATCATGAGGATATATCCCAAAACTTATATTCCCAGACAGTGCACAATATAAAAGAAATAAACTGATTAATTCCTAGACACATATGATCTATAACAATTACATTAAAAAGATAAAAACAGACAAACATAAAAGATAAAAGGTCCTTAATGATCAATGAGATTGAACAGTCATGAGAAGTCTTCCAACAGTGACTGTGCAAATCTACCAAGCCTTTCTCTTCCCTGAAGAAAGTAGCAATGAAAAACATAACGTAATAAGGGATGTACAGACAGGCTGTTGGCTGCTAGACTAAATGAGGAGACTATTCCTTGAAAACCTGGAAGAAAGGCTGCCTCACTTCACTCTTGTTCAATTAAGTGCTTGAAGTCTTAGCTAGGACAGTGTGTGTGTGTGTGTGTGTGTGTGTGTGTGTGTGTGTGTGTGTGAGAGAGAGAGAGAGAGAGAGAGAGAGAGAGAGAAACAAAGAGAGACAAATAGGAAAGTAAGAAGTCAAATTACTCATATTTGCAAATTATGTAAGCCTATAGTTAAAAACAAAAACAAAACAAAAAACAAAAAAACCCCGACTCTATGAGAAAACTCTCAGGCCTGCTAGCTACTTTCAGCAAAGTAAGAGGGTACAAAACTCTAGTTAGCAAGCGCAGTAGTTTTTCCACATGTCAATAGTGGACATTTCAAGAAAGAAATCAGAAAAATCCCCATTCACAAGAGGTTAAAGTAAAGAACAAGCCTAACTGGGGGGGTAAAATGAAAACTGTTTACAATGAAACCTTATGATATAGAAAAAAATAAATAGAAAAGCACTCAGGCTGGGCGGTATGGTGCATACCTTTGATCCCAGTGCTTGGGAAGCAGAGGCAGGTGAATCTCTGCGAGTTCAGGGCCAGCCTGGTCTATAGAGAGAGTTCCAGGACAGTCAAGGCTACACAGAAAAAACAAACAAACAAACAAACCTGTCTCAAAAAACAAACAAACAAAAAAGCCCAAAACCAAACCAAACCAAAACCAAAAAAATAAAACCAGACAGACAAACAAACAAAAATTTAAAAATAGAAGGCTTTCCCAGCTCTTGAATGGGCAGAATTGATCTGACATTGTGAAAATGGTTTTATGGCTGAAATCTATCTAAAGACTCCATGCAATCCTAACGATGTTCCTTACATAACTAGAAGTAATAATTTTAAAATTAAGGATCTTGAAGAGCCACAGAAATCCTTAACAGAAAGAACAATGCTAAAGTCAACAAAATACCTAATATCAAATTATACTACTCATCCATCATAATAAAAACCAGCATTGTAGTAGCACACAAAAATCTCAAATATATAAACCAAATCAAACGACCCAGGGAAACAGCTCATGACGTTATAGCCACTCTATGTCTCTCTTTGCTGTGACAAAATATGCTTGGCAAAGCAGCTTAAGGAAGGGTCTGCTTGGGCTTAGGGTTTGAGGGAGCAGGCCGTCATGGCAGGAAAGTCATGATAGCAGGCATGGGAAACAGTGGTTTGAATTGAATCTGCAGTCAGTAAGCAAAGAAAGATAAAGACTGATGTTTAGCATGCTTCCTCTTTTATATTCTCAGCGATGAAAGAAGTAACTGTGGGCTTGTTGCTCCAACGAGCCTGACTGTGTGGGTTCTTGGTCTTTGGAGCTGGTTGGTGGAGTGAATGTGAAAGAGTTTGGAGCTACACACAGGAGACGCTCCTGAGTGCTGGGTGTGTCGTCTAAGGAGATGATCCGGTTGTGAGTTTTGAAGACAGAATGCAGAGAGAAATGTGCAGTGAACGCCAGGATCAGAAAGTTTCAGAAAAGAACGGGGAACTTAGAACAAAGCCATTATTATGCTATTTTGGCAAAGAATCTGGTTGTATTCTGCCACATTATAAAAAGCAAAAATAAAAAACAAACTTGAATGAGTTTGAGTATCAAAGAACCGCAGTAAATTGTTTGACAGAGACAAGACAGCACAGCATTTATGGTTCCTGCTCACCGTGCTTAGTAGCGAAAGTTCAAAGCAGAGAGATGTGAAAGCTGGAAGCTTGTGGGTTGACAAAGACGATTGTGACTGAAGTGAAGTGTCACGATGGGGTGGACAAGATTCTTGTGGACAGAGGCACTATAATTGTGATGAACACAATTGGGTGGAAACCATTACAGTTTGTGCTAGGACAACAGGAAAGGGCAAAACCAAACCCACTGCCAACCACTGAAAACTGGGTGTAACCATGCCAACACACTCAAAACCTTTCCCTGGAAAAGATGAGTAAACAGGGATAGCATTCAGGACATTCTGAGCCAGCAGTGCTGCAGTAAGAAATGTACCCCAAGAGCTCGTGTCTCTAGCTGCACATGTAGCAGAAGATGGCCTAGTCAGCCATTATTGGGAAGAGAAGCCCCTTGGTCTTGCAAACTTTATATGCCCCAGTACAGGGGAACACCAGGGCCAAGAAGTGGGAGTGGGTAGGGGAGCGGGGGGGGGAGGGGAGAGGTATAGGGGATATTTGGGATAGCATTTGAAATGTAAATGAAGAAAATACCAAATAAAAAATTGGGGGGTGGGGAAGAAATGTATCCCAGGTGCTGGCTGCCCCAATTAATGTTTTCATTGGCTTTACCATTCAGGTAGTTGTTTGTACCATCCATTCGTAGATATTACTTTTTACATAATATTGCACTGTACACCACAGAGACATATAATACACAAAATGACATCCTTTAGAGCAGTTATGTACAGGAGATGCATAACGCATTTACACACTGGAGCTGGGATATGACTAATTGGGAACTCATTGGCTTAGGCATGTTTGGTAAGGGCCTGTAGCACTGTGACACAACAGGCTCCCGGGATAATTGAAGGCTGCACACAGTTGGCAGTGTGTCTTGGGGACAGTGGGACTGTCACATTAACCAGGTTACTGCTACACAAGTACCCCTTTAGCATCAAGGTAGAGTAATAGGAGCTAAGGTTTTCCCCAGGCTACCTTAAAAGCTGTGGGAAGTGAGGTTTTCTCCAGACCACCTTAACACAACTGCACTAACCACAGCTCAGGTGAGGAGACAGTGTGTGGTCTCCGTAGAGATCCTGCTGCAGCCTGTACAGTGAAGTGCTAGGATTTCTGTCTGGATCCTCCAGAATCATAGCTTCATTCTTCTTCAGGAGGGCCTCCTCTTCAGGAGTCACCGTCACAACATCCAAGATTCCATTTAGTCCTAGGATAGAGGGCACTGAGAAAGACCGCATCCTTTGCTCCATAGAGACCCTTAATCATGGTGAAAATAGAAGCACCTGTCTAGGATTCTTCCATTTGCTCTTGGCCAAGTCTGCTACAGAGAGGCCAGTGGCCCGGGATATATATAACCTTTCAGTTTGATCCCCTCATAGGCACTGTCAGCCATCTGCTTGTGCCCTCCCCCTTCCACTGCTTCTTGTCTGCAGCAATGCTGAGTCCAGGGAGACACAGGCACAGTGGAGTGTCCATGTTCCCCTAGGACTCATCCATAACAGCCCACTGGATGAACTTCCAGCCTTTCTCCCATCAGGTAATGGGACCCAGCTGAATTCAGACTGTGACCACTTCTGATAACTTGGTTTTGGGGAAAGCCACTTATTTCCCAAGCCACATAAGTCAAGAAATCCTCTGGGTTTGAAGCAACAAGCAGCTTGGACTGTAGTTCACAATGTTGGCAATGAAGAACTTGAAGAGGTTCATGTTTTCTTGGACCAAATTGAGCCGGCTCTCTCCCTTATGCTGATGCCCCATCCCCCATCTCTACTCCCACCCTTACCCCCCACCCCCATACTCCTACCTCTCCACCCCAACTCCCCCCTTACCTCTTGCCCCTCCACCCCATCCCTATTGTTACAATGACCACTTGGAGTTTGCAGTCATATTATAGTCTTTGCAAGAGTCTATTTTCCGTGTTCTAAGGAAAAGGCTGCAATGTTGAACATCCATCATCTCTCTCTTCATTTTGTCTTCCATGATATCAATGAAGACATGTCCTCACCTGCCAAGTCCTTCATTAAGATATTGATGCCAACAGCCATACCAACAGCGTAGACCCCAACAATATATATATAATCTTGTTGGGGACGGGGCTGTGGCTGTTCTTCCTTAAGATTCATGATCCTCGAGAGTTGCCATCTTGGACTTTGAACCTTTGGGGATGGCAGCATGGTCTGGGCTTGGGGACTGTCTTAGTCAGGGTTTCTATTCCTGCACAAACATCATGACCAAGAAGCAGTTGGGGAGGAAAGGGTTTATTAAGCTTACATTTCCACATTGCTGTTCATCACTGAA